>NW_019170454.1:265591-337153 GCF_001890805.1 Aspergillus glaucus CBS 516.65
AAAAAAAAAAAAAAAAAAAAAAACCAACAACAAATAAAGTCTTTATAATTGAAATTGAAGAAACATGAAAAGAAAAAAAATGTCCAAAGCACAAGTTTGGCCAAATACCCTTCATGCTGGGTCTCCACATTTACTCTTCAGGTGCAGATTTTCTCTTTTGAGATCCTGCATGTTGCATTTGAGGACATGAATGTCATTTTGTAATGTTCAAACAGTCATATTCAATTCACCATTTGCATGCAAAAGTTCAACTGCCCTCTCATTGTTATTCTGTGATTCAATGACAGCCTCAAACAGTTTCCATGAATTTCCATCAGTTCTTTCTTACAAGATTATAGGGATAGTTCCCACTCCAAGTGCAGTGTTTGCCAGCATTGGCAGTTGGTAATCAGCTGTTAACCATTAAATGTTGACCGTCACAGCCATTAAATACCAGGGGCAAAGTGCCCAAGGGGAGCACAGGTTGGATCATGTTTCCGAAGAAGAGTTGAACAAATCCTAAATGAGAAACTGCCCCATGATTTTTTTATACGTCCCGAAAGTTCTAGCCATCCTCTCGACCTATGGAAAATACTTCTATCATATAAAAACTATGATTGTGGATAATTTCACATAATAATCTCTGTAGAACTTCTGCGGGTTGGCTGAGGAAGAGTCTGGGGCGCAAGGAATCATACGCAGTCGAGGGTGCGTGTGTGTGTAAAGAAAACAAGGAAATAGAGCGGAGAAATTGAAGATCACTGAAATGCTGGAAAGAAACGATGGTTCCCGGGAGTTATTATTAGCTTCCTGGGTGCATTCGATTGGCTTCTAAAGGCTTAAACTGTATTCCTGGTGCTTGAAAGAGGTTCAGACTGCTTGGAAGATTCCCGAAAGTATCGGTTTCTGAGTGCATTCAGAGTCCTTTCGGGGAACGAATCGCGAATACTACTCCATGACAGCTTTTGAGTCTCTCAACCTCAACAGTCGACGCTCATCTTCGACGGTCCACTTCCTGCGCATAATGCTTGGCCGTGGTTGTACAGTCGTAGCCTCTTGCACTGAATTTTCCATTGCTATGGTGCTTGTTGCGATGATATCGTATGTGTGTTGTAGCGTTTTTGTTGCAAGCTGACGCACTGCGAGATTTTGGGAAACTCTGCACCAGCGAGGTAGTCGGAAAACTTGGTCTCAGTACCGGCCACATGTAAGCGCGCTTCAGATATCCGAACGCATTCCTAAGCCCTGCGAGAATGCTAGCGGAATAGCCCTCTGTGTTTTCAATTGATGAGTCTCCGGCTCCTAATTGACGTGTTCGTCTTCCTCATGGCTTGCTCGCATTTGTAACGGTAGAAGTCCGGTACCGGCGTCGTTTTGGAGAGGATATGTTCGAATCTTCCAAAGTTCGCTTCCTTTCGTTTGGAGGAGAGTTTCTGTGATACTCCCCGTCGCTTTATCTGGTACGATCGTCCTCGGAGACATCGAAGACTCTCGTCGTCCCAGGGCCTTCTAAGCCAGTCATGGAGGGAGTATTACTAACTCGGGAGGAAGGATAAAGAGCGACTTCCTCAGGGTAATCGGGATAATTTCCAGCGGCTGATACTGCATCATTAAGATAGAGATCTGGCGAATTGGCGAGAGAACGTATGATATAACGTAGAGATGAGGCGCTGAATTTCTCATGCAAGTTGAAGGAATCGAGTCGATTGACGGGAAGTTGGAAGAGTAAGGCGAGTCATCTCCTGACCTGGACTCCCAGGAACACCAGAAAGCAAGACGAGGATTGAAGGGGCTGACCAGGGGAGAGCAACGGAGTGATCAGTCTTGAAAGCTTCGGAGGTCACGTGTTGCCACCGGAGATACGTCAAGTCGAATGCGACAACTTTCTCCTCAACACCTCAAAATTTCTTCTTGGAATGATTTTGGCATAATACAATCCCGATAACATGCCGCCAACAGAACAACAGAACCAGTCATCGGCTGGTCGGTCGTTCACCAGCCAAACCGCGTCCGCGGAAGAACTGCTCAAGTCGCAGACCGTTGGTCTCGTCCATCTTTCCGACTTTCGCAAACGTCGCGCAGAGGTCCTGGAGCAGAAAGAACGGGAGGCGCATGACAAATCATTGGGGAGAGTGACATCTGGTAATTCAAGAAGCGCAACTCCTTCCGCAAGTGATGTGACTGACGGGTGAGTCCAAGGCTACCATTTCGTCCCGTTCACCCTCGTACCGGTTCACTAATCGCAAAGACAGTGCTTCGCCGTCCGAGGCACCTCCGAAGAAGAAGAAAAAGAAGCAGTTAGCGAAAAGCAAGCTATCTTTCGCCGACGATGAGAATGATGATACCGGGGATGACTCCGTTGCTACGCCGCAGCCATCGCGATCGGTCTCGAAAACGCCTGTAGAAGAGTCGCGACGAATTGCGCCAAATCCGAACGCACCACCGCCTCCGAAAGCAATGACAAAGGCTGCGTTGGAAGCAGAGGCGCAGACTCGGGACGCTCTTCGAAAAGAATTTCTGGCGATGCAGGAGGCTGTCAAGCATACGGAGATACTTATACCCTTTATTTTCTACGATGGCACGAATATTCCCGCTGGCTCCGTGAGGGTTAAAAAAGGAGATCCGGTATGGTTATTTCTGGACCGGTGTCGAAAGGTTGGGGCCGAGTTGGGAGTGGGTGGGAAAGGAGCTTGGAAAGGAGCAGCCAAAGGTCGCCGTGAATGGGCAAGGGTCAGCGTCGACGACTTGATGCTAGTGAAGGGAGAGATAATTGTACCCCATGTAAGTGATTCCATCGCGAAATGGCATGGTTCAAAGGGGGCTTTGCTAACTTGATTCTAGCATTACGAGTTGTACTACTTCATCGCCAATCGAGTACCTAACTTATCAAAGTCCGGCGGGTTACTGTTCGACTACTCCAATAAACCAGCCCCAGCCCCGGAGACTGACGATCCTTTATCACGACCAAGTGATGAGCAACTGGAAGGCGCTGATAAAGACCCCATGTTGACAAAGGTTGTTGATAGGCGATGGTATGAGCGGAATAAGCATATCTTCCCTGCCAGTTTATGGCATGAGTATGAACCAGGGGAAGAGTTTGAAGAGAAGATGACCTCGACAAGGCGCGATGCTCAGGGGAATATATTCTTCTTTTGATTAATTTAAGGTCTTGGTACGGTTTAGGGCATATAGACTCATTGCTTGGACAGGTTTGGTTTATTTCAAGAATATACTACGAATGATTTAGTCAATACAGTTGTTCAATCGGAGCGAATTTGTACCTATTCCGTATCTGTCACGATATCCCGTAATGGTTTGGGTCGTCTAGAGCTTCACCACTCTCCCGCTTTCTTCTTCCTACATCTCCCATCATCGCAGGACATCAAAGGCTACGCCAAGTTAATCAGCAGCAATGGATTTCTATCTCAGGTGCAATTCACTCAAGTGTCGCACTCAACTGAAAGAGAGAGCAGTTGTCACGACCTGTTCGTAAGTCAGCCATCGTCTACTGAGCCCTTCCCCCCAGACTGACCCTCTAGACACATCTTCTGTCTTCACTGCGCAGATAAACTTGGCCTCTCGCAATCTACCTCCGGTGGTCGCCATTGTCCAGCATGTCAATCCACCCTCCTCAACCCAGACGACGCGGTCTCGACCATCTTGAACCCGACGGAGGACTACAAAACCAGCATACTCAGTGGACTCGATCCGAATACTATAATGGAGTGTGCAGGTCGGGCGTTGGTTTTCTGGGCGTATCAGACGACTCAAGAGATGTGTGTGGTGTCTACAGGGTTGGGTTTGAAGAATTCATAACTGACGAGTGACAGTTTCTATCAGGAGTTCCTTGGGAAGACGCTTACGGATAAGTACACGACTTTGAATAAGCAGATGGATAAGGTGATCCATAATGCCAATTCTGAGATCTCGACTCTCCAGGTTAGACTTTCAGGTTGGTCTCTTTCCATTTTAGTAACTGGTGTCGAGAGATCGCTGTTAATCTAAACAACTCTAGACATGCAAGCGTCCCAAGAACAACTCCAAAAGAAGAATCAAGAGCTATTTGAGATGTACCGCGACAAGTCCAAAAAGTTCACTCAGATCACGAATCTCTACAACCTCTTGAAGTCGCGAGCAATGAAATCCCAAATGCAAACAGCTGCGTCGGACTCGGTATCCCAGGTACTGAACTCGCTTGGCTCACGAAACGAAGTGTCAACCTCAGCCTCGAATAGACCTATGAGCATGGCTCGGGACCCTCAGACTCCGTCGTCGAAACAATATGGCAATTACCCTGTCAATCAAGAAGGGGTTGAACAACTCCATCGATACCAACGGAGCGGCACTGGTAGTTCCAAGGGACGGAAAAGAGATGATATCGTGACGATGCCACCGCCAGGCCGTCCAATGGGACCACCCAGGCCAGGTAAGTCTTGATTCGTCTATTTCCTGTCATTCAATGAGCGTTACTAATTGGTGAACGCAGCCGTCGCAAACATACCCAGCGTATCCGCCGCAACACCCCAACATCGAACACGTCTCCCAGGTCCAGGCTCCGTGCCAGGTTCCGTACGTCCTTCAACAACATTATCTAGTCTACCGCAGGACAGCGCAATGTTTGAACGGTTTCATGGCGGTATTCCGACTAGTCAAGCACCTGCTCCTAGTGGATACTTTCCGGTCCCTAACCATGGCCCTATAAGTCGAGAGAACCTTGGTTTTCAGGTTGGTGGTCAGGGTATGGTCAATCACCCGTCGGGTAATACGCTTGGAACCTCCGGTTTGAGGAATTCGTTGTTTGATGGTAGGAGGTTATAACGTCGTAGCATGATGTGGCTCTGTTATATATCTAGGCCACGCTGTCCTTGTGTGTCAGTCGTTTCGTGGTATCCCACATAGCAAGTATATAGGATATATATATGAAGAGTATCTATATCTGGTGCTCTAGGGAATAGACCTTTTCATGCCCAGTTTCCTGACAGCCCTCAACGCTTCCGAGTTCGCTCGTAAAGTGTATGCTTCCCGTGTTGATGTTCAGGTCTGACACGGCCCAATTGAGTAGCGTTATCTGTTAGTCATATGCTTGGTTGTCATTTGAGCGTCCCTTGTATAACCAGAAGTTAAAATAAGCAAAGCAGGCCAATTCAAGATCGATTGACGAGTGGTGCATTACTCGCCAAGTCCGAGCTGAAGCCGGTCTTGGGCCGCAAGACGAGTCAATAGAACAATAATTGAATATTGCTCAGGGGTTGAATGATAAAATCCGCAAGAATATAGAATATTTGTGCACTTAGTACAGCTGTATAGTATGGAAAAACACGGGTTGGAATGAAGACAAAGACTCCCCGCTTCTTCGGAGAGCCTCATCTATAGACAAACGCAGACCAGCCGCCTTTCTGCACTAACTCCTCGTCCAACACCCGGCATTCTCTCACTCTAGTTGGCTCCTGCGCCTGTCACTGTTTTCCGGGATTCCTCTGCCAGTGGGGTATTCTTCAGCTATTGCCTGCGTCTGATCTGACAGTTTGCTGTCCTCGTTTCAATTCCGCGTTCGGCCCCTGGCACAGCCAAACACTGCGTCATCGCAAGTCCAGCGGGCATCAGCGCTCTTGTAGCGCTTTCTCCCTGAATACTTCCCCCTTTTTCTTTTCCTTTCTTCCGTACGGCCTTTATGAACTTCTCAACTGTCCCCGAGTGCTTGAGTTCCAATCCGCATCGCCGTCAACCCCCCGGGGCGCATCCTTCGTCCTCCTCTCCGCAGCTGCGTGCCCATGGTGGTGCAGCAGCAGCGCTCTCAATATGGCCGCCTTCGTGCGAGTTTCTGGCCCGCCGAACGGCAATTTTCTAATCGGTTATCCAGGAATATCTGCGACTATGGTACGTCTCATGGTTCCCCGGTGGGATTGCGGGCAAGAGAGCGTGTCACTAACCCCTCCCGGCATTCAGCCTCGTATCGAAGGAAAAGTCGAGATCAGACCGAGTGTCGGCATCACAGCGCCAGTCAACGTATCCCTTGTCACCATATCGCTTCACCGTCGCGAATCCATCCACCCGTCCGCCGATTCGGTCACCAAGAAACGTCTGGCCCCGCCGCGGAAAGAGATTAACGACGTTGTGGGCAAGGAAATGCTACTGTTTCGCTGCCCGGCGGGTCGAGAATACGAGGAGGTTATCGCAATGGATTTGCCCTTTGTGCTATTCATACCGTTTGGACGTGGAAGCGCAGACGCATCGAGACGAGTCCCCGCCGCCAGTTTACAACTTCCCAGTCGGACCGCGGAGACATTCTACGAGATGGTGGTGATGGTACAACAGGGTCATTCGGATCAGAGGAAATATTCGTTCCCCGTACCGCTCGAGCGTTATGATACCCTTTCGACATTTGGCATGTACAATCGCCCCGAATCGGCAGAGCGAGTGTCGGATCACTTGGTGACCTTGGGGATTTCATTACCGCGGTGGTCGTACGGGCCCTTGGACCCAGTGAGCGTATACGTGAAATTGGCACCGAATCCAAGCTGGATGGGAAAGGCGAAAAAGGTGACAATCAACAAGATCACCATCGGAATTGAAGAAGAGATCATCTATAATCATGAGGGAGACGAGCCACAGCGGAAAGTCAAGATGTTGACGAAGAAAACCGAGACCATTGGCGTGAAGCTGCCCCCGACCGGCTTCTTGACCAACCTAGGCTTGGTGTTTCCAGCCAGAGACATGCGAGACTCTGATGGCATGTTGCCTCGAGGGAAAACGGCCTTTCCAACATACGCGCTTACCGGATTTACCACCACTGCAAGCCTTTACAAGATTGAATACTACCTGACGATAAAGGTAAGACCCCGGAATGCATTTCCAGAGACTGGATTCATGTAACGAGACATTGACCAAGTTACTCTTCCGTAGGCTCATTTAACATCCGCACGAGACATCCTCATCCGGCAGCCAATTGTAGTCTGCCCTCTCGACCACGCTGGCTGCAAAGAAGAAATGGAATCCATCGAACAGGCCGCACGCGATGCAGTCCATGTCAATCCCGATAATCCCATGTTACCGTTACCTTCCATCGTGCGTCCCGGGGATCCTCACGCTCTCGGCCAACTAGGCGTGGCTATTGTTGGGAATCAAAAGAAACCATTAATCGATTGATGATTATCGAATGTCACTATCTTTTTATAAGCAAAAGAAGTCGCTTTTGCTCTGCATACCTGCATGGTAACAACCGACGCAGAGAGCTCCAAACACCGCCATATAAGCTGGTCTCCTACTATAGGAGCATGAACACTGGCTCCCCGACACGCGCCGGGCATGGCATCTTATTGTTCTTATTTAACGATTGCATAAGTTTCGGAGTTCTATCGCATGGTATCTATTTGTGATATCCATTTGTGGAAAGCCCGTTTTGTGTTATTTTTTGGTGGAAGGGAATAAATAACCGGAGGGTGTTTGCTTGCTTGGGGAGGTCACATTGGATCTTAAGGGGATTACTACATGGGATTCTATCTTAATGCCCTTGTGTATGTGATGATATGTGTGGGTTGCATCTATTGAAGATGCCATATTCCTGTTGATATTCATCCAGTGTCTACAAGTCAATTAGACATGTGTAATACCATAGCTCTTAATTTGTGTTTGTATTCATATCTACCTCTAGGGGTGCGTTGTATATATTCTGTACCGGGACCGTTGACGAAACTCTCTGCGAGAAATAACATAGTTGAAAACTATTGCAGCCTTCTTGATTGCATAAAGTCTAGCTAGAAAAACGAAGCCATAAAGGTAATATGTTGCTGGCTTTCCATATCTAGGTCCCATAATCGGCCACTGTAGTTGCCGTTGCCGGCGCAACAACCCCAATGACATCGTTTCCCCACAACCCGATCTGGACGAACTCATCTACCTCTCTCCAGTTATCATTATCCATTACAAACAGTGCTAATCCGTACACTAAGAGACACTACAACTGCCCTCAAACAACCCCAGGACTATAACGCTATCAACAAAATGCCCCCCACCCGCCGCCGCACCGGCAACCCCTCCACCGCAAACCAATCCACCCTCTCCTTCGGTTCCAACGCCAGAGTCACCAAACCCACAGCCCTAACCCCGACATCCCCAAAACCAAAGACCCTAGAACGAGTGCCCTCCGTCGTTCCCGAAGAGCACAAGCCCGAGAAACCCCAGCCATCAAACGGCGTCGCAGAGCCACAGCAGGTCCCGGTTACCCCCGCGGAGCCATCGAAGCCGCATACCGCAGAGCTTGTGGTTAGGGGACAGGCAAAGGTTGAGACGAAGGAGCAGCCGTGGGGCGAGGAGGATAAGAAGGCGCTGAAGGTTTCGGAGGGGGATTTGGTACGGTATTGGAAGGGTGAGGAGGAGGAGAGGAAGGCGCCTAGAGTGCATCAGGAGGAGCTTGGTTTGCATGAAAAGATTTTACGGCATTTTGATCTGTCGAGTCAGTATGGGGTATGTTGATATTGTTACTGTTTGATTGATTTCGGTCGTGGCTAACTGTTGTAGCCGTGCATAGGGATCGCTCGGATTAAGCGCTGGAGACGTGCGAATATGTTGAATCTTAACCCTCCTCTTGAGGTTCTGGCGGTGTTGTTGAAGCACGAGGATGATGTGAAGCAGAGGGCGTATATGGATGAACTTATGTCGTGATGCGAGTGTCACACTTTGACAATGGAGATGAACATGGACCTGTACATTATTGGTAGGACTGGCGTTATGGTTATATTCACGAAGAAGGCGTTGGAGGATATTGTACATAGCTGTACAGAGTACTCGTTAATTGATTAGAATTTGCTTTTGACTGGACCTTTGTTTCGAAGATTACGGAAGGTGCGCATGGTGATGGCGTGCTATCTATATAGTCCACCCTCCATCTTCCGGGCAATATTTCTTCAACATCTCTTACCGTCGACAACAATTTCCATCCACAAACTGTCAAATATCAGTCCAATGGATCATAAATTGAGCTATTTGACTGATGGGCAACTGATCAGCAACGGGTTTCGACCCCCATAGCTTCCAGAAAGCCGCTAGAAGGTCCAAGAACGCCCCATCTTAAGGTGAAAGAATCCCCTGGGCGTCAATTATTGAAATCTACCTGCGCTAACCCCAACGCATTCTCAGCACTCTACCCGTTTGCCCTCAAATCCCCAAAAACAAATAGCTCAAGCCGACAGAGCACATGCAGCTACGTGCGGGATGGAAGCCGCTGCAACCACCCTTAAGCCGAAGACACCGAACAATACTGTCTCCCGGATCATCCTGGAAACAAACCCCGTCAAAGGATTGGCAACAAAGGCCAGGACTAGGCCAGCCCGAGCGTTTCACGGATATTCGTGGGAATCGCTGATGTCCGACAACATACATTCAGCTATCTATTTATGGGAGTTACATTCGCTGCATTGACCCTGTCGCCTACGTTTGTTGGCGCGGGCTTATTTCCAGAAAAAGCGAATCTGTCCAACACAGGCACTCTCTGTTATGTGGATGTTTTTGGGCCCGAATAACCTGCAATGCTTACCATCAGAATGGAAGACGAACTGTCCAATTTCCAGAAGGCCGTGGTAGCCGTGCGGACAAAGAACGAGAACCATCTCAAATTGCGGTGTTATCCTACACGTGTGTACAAAGAAAACCCCGACTATCAAAATCCATGTCCAATGCGCGTGGATCACCCCTCGAGCTCTCTTGGCTGATTCGTCCCCAGGGTCTAGTGTTATGCACCATATACAAGTCTTTGTACGGTTGCATTGAAACTGTAACATGGATTCGTCAGGGCCTCAACGGCGCATCCTGACTCGCTCAGTTAGACACACCGGGCGATAATGCTGTACAACCTGCAAGCTTTAATTGGAAATTAGTCCCTATTCCCCGGATTCTCGATCCTCAGCTGGACTGTACGGAGTACTTTGTTTGGTTTGGCTGTGGGGTGCTCACTGCACCTGCTACCGACTAATGTTGTTTTCCGGAATTGGCCATCCAGTCACTACGCAGGCTCCATGTATCTTTCTTTGAGAAAAAATCGGAATCCACGCGAGCTTGAGTCTCAGAAGCTTGTGTCGATTTGACTTCTACTGCAGCCCGGCATCGACTATTGACTGACCATTTGTCTGCTACCCATGTCCTGCATCCCGATATCGAGGTTGAACGAAGGTGGCGTGAGGTCCATAATCCCATTCAATCAGCTGCAGCTGGAAGATCCTCCTTTTCGAGTGTGGACCGGGAATGGTCGCCTCAAACCTGTGCAAGGGTGAAAGAATCCGCCGCTGCTAGCCCTCAAATACACGGCTATATATGATTAGATTAACTTTGCTCTCTGGGTACCACAATCAACCAGGAACAGGCCGATTTGGTTATAAAAGGGTCCTCTCGTCAACCTTTCTCAGTCCTTCAGTCCAGCAGCAGTCAGCCATTCGTTAGACCATCCAACTGTCACTTTACGGCACTTCAGATCTCTATCCTTAATCGACCATCATCATCAAAATGCGTTTCACTCAGGTTACCGCTGCTCTCGCCATCACTGGCCTTGCCAGCGCTCAAATCCCCGATGTTCCCTCCTGCTCGCTCCAATGCTTTCTTGATTCCCTAAGCAGCGATGGATGCTCCAACCTGACCGACTTTGCCTGCCACTGCACCAAGCCCCAGCTCCCCGAGGAAATCACTCCCTGCGTGGAGAAGGCCTGTAGCGAGGCTGAGCAGTCCGGTAAACTATCCTCCACCCACCTATTCCAAATGACCAAGAACTAACAGAAAAACAGCCGTCTCCAGCGCCGTCATCCAGGAGTGCTCCGCAGCCGGCCACCCCATCTCCCTCCCCCCTGTTGGCGGCAACAACGTCGGCCACTCTGAAGCCACCGCTACCGCGTCGTCTGACTCCTCCCCTGCTGTCGGTGACACCCCTTCGTCCGCTGTCGCTTCCTCGTCGGCTGTGGCTACGGGCTCGTCTTCGGGCGTTATCCCGTCTGCTTCTGCATCGTCTAGCAACTCCGGCTCGTCTATTGCGCCACCTCTCTACACCGGTGCTGCATCGAACATGAAGTGTTCGCTTGCTGGTGCTGCGGCTGTTGCGGCTGCTGCTGTTTACGCTGCTTAAGATGAGGCTTGGAGTGTCGAGATAGTGGATGTGTATTGATATTGATGGTTTCATTATCATTCTCTGTTGCCTAAGGGTTACGCTCTTTATTACTGTGTAATAATTGAAAATCGTTCCTTAACCATTCCTTTTATCGAGTCCGTGTATTTCTCAACAGGTTGTTTTCAAGATAAAAATTAAGTACAGCACATTCAGCGCCAACAAGCGCCCATCCGTATCGACATTATCCATATATTCCCACATAAAACAGACGATTAGATACCCATCACTTAAAGTCCTCCAAATACCCATAATTCCTTTAGCACAATACCCATATACTCAACTCCAGGGACCATTAGCGTAGGAAAGAAAGTACATCCATATCCAGACGACTGCGCAAACAAGCCCTAACTACCGAAGCCACAAAGGTCATATCCAATCCAGATCATGACATTTAATTACCCTCCTCGTAACCACTATCAGCCTCAGGCTCAGGCGAACTCGGATTCGCGCGCTCGCGGGGAATCATCGCGTCCAGAGCAAGAGGGTCAGATGATTCGCCATCAGCGTCATACTCCTGGTCCGGATCGTTGTTGCGGGTGGAGTCGCAGGGGAAGTCGGTCTCAGTGCCGTTGGCATTACCGTTGACGCTGGTGCTGGAATCGCCGTTGCGATGACCGTTGATGTTAATATTGATGTTGATGTTGACGTTGACGTCGTTGGAGCTACTGGCTTCGTTTTCCGTAGCACTGGAGGCGGCGTTCATGTTCTCACGCTCCTGGAGCTGAACGCACTCGTTGAAGCTCTGGCAGAGAGCGTCGAAGGAAGCCAGTGCTTTACCGTAGGCTTCGCTATTCGATGTCTTTGTGCGAATAGGTGACGAGACTGGGGACGGAAAGGGGATCGAAACACCGACGCCAATGTTGCCGGGGCTAGCATCACGGACAGAGCTCTGGCGCCTCGAAAGGTCAGGGGACGGGGTGGGGATGGTGATACCAGTAGCACTGGCACTGGCCTCATGGGCAGGGCTCTCACGCATTGGGCGGCCAGGTGAGGGCATAGGGATGGAGACATCAGCGTTACTGACACTAGTAGAGCTCTGGCGCCTCGCGAGAACAGGAGACGGCATGGGAAGGCTAGGGGTATTGGTACTGGCACTGGCATTAGCACCAGCACTAGAACTACCCTCATGAACAGAGCTTAAGCGGTTCTGGCGAGCCTGGACGTACTGCTGGCGACGGGAGGGGGCACCAGAGTCCTCGACACCGGGGGAATCAGGCTCGATGGCAGAGATAGAGCGACCGGCCATGTACTTGTTCCAGTAGTCGTCTTCTTTCTTGTCCTGCTCTGGGTCGTACGCCTCCCTCCCTGTTTCTATTAGCTTCGATTCATCAAAGAGGGGAAAGGGATACAAACATTTAGCCTCATACATCCCCATAATCTCCTGCATGCGCTTCAACCTAACCTCGAACATCTTCTCAGCCGACAAACTAGCCTGAGCATACTCTCCCTCCGAAACACCAGGACGCTTTCCAGCAGCAGCATCACCACGATAACCACTCGCAGCCTCGTTCTCCCAGAAGTGCAACGCCGCATGCGCACCCGCGTCACCATCACAATCCTCAACTTCATCATCAGCTCCAGCGTCCTCAGTAACAGCTTCAGAGGCAACAGCCGCCGCAGCAGCGGGAGTCGTAGTGATAGCTTCAGAAACGAAACGTTCAGCGAGCGGGCCAGATATCACGGCGTGGTCTTCTTCGGCATTGATATCACCGGTGTAATTAGCGATATCTTCGATGTGTTCGACGGCGGGGCCGTCAGAGTCAGATTCAGCTTTGGACGCAGAGGGGGAGGAGAAAGAGGGGGTGATGGTTTGGTTGTTGTTGACGGTCTCCCAGCCGTGCGAGATGGAGTCTGGAACTGAGGTGCTGGGGGAGGTGGTTTTGATATTATCAGACATTTTGGATCAGGTTTGTAGAAAGTAGTAGAGAAATTAGGGCTTGGTTGGATAAAGTGCTTGCTAACGATGGGGTGAAAGGAAGAAGGGGAAATCACAAAGGATAATGAGAACAATGGAGAGAAGAAGAGAGTTGAAAGTGAGCAGAAGGAATTGGTTTGAAGGGAAAGTTTTAATAATGGGGAGCAGTGAGCAGTGAATGAGAGGAGGCATAAAGCTGTTTTGCACTGTTTTACTGTACCTATGGTTGCTATGCCAAACCCTTTGGCTCGTTTGATGAGAGAGGTGAATTCTGACAAACCGAAGGAGAATTCCATAATGACAACCGTCGGGTTGGACGAGCTTAATGCAATAAGAAAAGAAAAAGCAATACCATTCCAATACGGACTACAGTCTTACGTCTCGACTTGGAAAAAATGTACGCTTACCCTAAGTTCATATACATTATTCCCACTAACGCCGACTAAATTACATATAGCGAAGACTACGGCACCCATAGCCGCATAAACCCAGCGACCTCTTGTCGACAAGTCACGCAGCTCCCAAAGTTGTTCATCGCAAGACTCACCCGGCATTCTTCGCATACACACAGACACCGACATGGCCAAGCGATAATTGAGCGAGGACTCGTCTGGCAGACAACACATGGCGGGCCATCGGGTCCAAGTCCTGAAGCGCCGGTTTCCCAGCTCTGTCCGTTGGGTTCTGTGCTAAGAGTTAATGACTCTGCGCGTCGCGAGAGGATCAAGTTCTCTAGCATTTCGGACTCTTCGTCTGGTGTTGGCTTTCTTTTATCGTTGGGTGTCTGTGCGGAGGCGAGCTGGGGTAGACGGGCAGATAATAGAATCTGTGCTTTCTCATGTTCTAATTCTCTTTGGAATTGACGGCGAGTCAGGATTCGTCCGCCTCGATCAGCAGAAAGGTGAGCGGCCAGGATCCGCGCTTCTTCCCTGCTGGCTCGATCGCGAGGATTAAGGAGACGTGCGAGAGAACGAATGTCCATTAACGCATCTGGTTGTGGCGTGCCCTCCCGGGAGAAGCTATCGGGGAATGGATCAGCCTGAGTCGGTGTACGACGACCGTCAGATTCATCCTCCCACTCCGAATCGCTGGCGTTTGTCGACATCGACACCACACTTGTTGTATCATCGAAATCGTCAATCTCTGGCGGATTGTAGTCAGGACTCTGGTCTTGGTTTCCCCAGGAGCCACCGGCCTTCCACCAGCCGTAGAGCCTCTCATCCAGACGACGCTCGTCAGGCTGTCCCCAATCCGCTGCATTAGTGCGTTCACGTTTCCGCATTTCATTCTCAACGTCAAATTCGTTGTCCTCGGGTAACTCGAGCTCCCCACCATCCGTTAGGATCCAGAAGTCCAGCGGTTCGGTAGAGTTATCGCTTCTTGTTCGAGATCCTTTCTTCCGTGACTTAACCTTCAACCACTGCGGTCGGGCATGGATTCCCAGCCTGTCCAATAGGGCGTTGATCCCATAAGCCGTCCACTGCACAAGAAGATAAAAGATAGCGCGAAAGAACGAAAGCACATGATAAGCTCTAGTCGCCCCGCGGAACGCGCCAACACCGCCCGGGTCAGCTGGCGATCGAACAGGTCGAGAACCGTTCTTTGGCCGTTCAATCTTCTTCTCGCGACCATACCCGCTTTCCCATTCTAGAGGTCTTTCTGGTAGGTCGAAGTTCACGTTCTCCATACCTTTGAACGCTGTGTCGTAGGAACTCCAATTCTTTTGGGCGGGGATTCGCCCTCGGGATGCCTCGATCTCTGCTAGTCGGTCTTCCTCTAACCATGTCATCTTTCTAGCAACAACACCTCCCCCTTCGTTGAGGAAGACTGCCTCACTAGCTGCAGTCAACGCTGTATAGCCAATTCTTAGCAGCGTAGTGTAGAAATCTTCATGTCGATTGAACCGAATACTGCGAATCTGGTTGACGCCTTGCATGTTTTCGTGGGCGAGCTGTAGCCTTTCTCGTAGAGAGACTGGCTGAGGAGTTTCGAGAGGGAGTGAAAATGCAGTAATGACAAGAGCTAGTCCGTATATCACAACACACGAAAGAATGCCAAATAAGATAAGCAGGTGTGGCACGAAACCAACAATACAGACCGTAGGGAACTTCATAAAGCCAACCTCGTGGCCCAATGGATTGCCAAGAAGCCCGAACATCATCGCAGCCATGAAACACAGGCCCCAGAAGGCAGTGTGGACGAGACGATACCTGCTTTGCTTTCCGATGACATCGAGAAGATTGGACGTCAAGCTGTTGCAACAAGAGATCAGAGCAATCAAAAGCAATTCAGGCGACACGTTCATCCGCTCCAATACCTGTGACCTGGTAAGTACATGGAGCGAAGCACGTCCACCCTCAGCCGCGGCAGCAGCAGAAGCCGCAGCGGCGGCGGAAAGTGATGTATCATTTCGTCCATGCTTATGCAGACCAAATATCCCCAGCCCGATGGATTGACTGATGATAGATTCAGCCTCCGCGAAGGCGAGCGAGTGCTCAAAAATGGACATTCCCGCTTCCGTGACCACAGTCCTTCCCTGCAACGCGCAAGAAAGTGTCTCGACAAAGTGGCTAAGGCACAATCGCAAAAATACCGGCCATAAAAGAGAAAAGGATCCGTACGGAATTTCCGAAGCGTTGGTCGGAGCGCCCATATTGACCGCACTGCATGACCCTTGATCCGACTCCCACGGTAGAAGCGTCGAACTCAGAGAATACAAGAAGCCTCCACCCCCGGCATGATCGAGCGTCATACCCTTTCCAGGCGAGCCGTAACGTATAAGCGAATAATCTGGTGATGTCTGGCAACGAATCGCTCGAAGGAGGGAGACAATCTGAGACACGAACAGTACGATGGGGATGATCCGCAACGCTAACCGTCGATCCCATTGCAGATGCAAGTGTCGTCTCGTCGACGCATAGATAGTAATCCTGTTCAAAACAAGAGCCTACATCTATTAGACCCAGCCGCCTTCATTCCGAAATAAGCTGTCTGCACTCACCACCGTAAAACAGGCCAACGACCACCGACTCGTCAGATACGAAAAGAACCCACTGAGCCTTCTCAACGTATGGAAGAAACCCGCAATATGAAACCCCGACTCCTGCCCAGCCGCAGCCGCCGCAGCACCGGCAGTGCCTTCACCCACGACCGTTTCCGCCGCGGCCCGCGCCACTGTTTCACCCCCAACAGCTCCCCCGGAAGCAGTGGTATCATCCATGAGCTGTGCGTCCACGTTCCCCAGTCCAACCAATTTCGCGACTTGTCTTGGGAGTGTTGAGAAAGCGTATGTATCTGCTCGGTAGATGGCGCGAAAGGGGACGCTGAGGAGGTCGCGTGAGGAGGATAGGAGGGATTTCGTTGTCGTCACGTTGGAGACGTTATTTACTAGGCTCTGCGCGGCTGCTAGCGACGCACTTGCAGCCGGAGGGGTATTGGGCATCATTGTTGTCTCCTGTATGCCGGCCATGGTGAATTGATGATAGTGGCTGCAGTCCGATTACCCCGACCAGCTGGCGGGAATCCGTTGTGTTATGCGGAAGAGCTCCCACTGGACATACACGGCGGGAGAGTCATTCGCCTGTCCAGCAAGAAGAATCACATTAACAGAATGTAGCAAAAGAAAACTAAATCACAAACAAGAGTGTGAAAAGCATCATTCTGGAGACCGTTGGATACGGGGAGTTGAAGTTCCACCCAGGGTCTCCGAGGCCGATCCGAACGCTTACGAGTGCCAAGACATGTGACAGTACAGTTTGCTTTGTTTGCATGGCTATGCCGATTGCTACTTTGGGTAATGATAACTAATAGAAGAGCTGGGTCATAGCAGTTTCGTTAATCATTCCTAGCAATTAGTCTAGCCACAGGCATTCACGTCGTCCTTGATATGCGCGGTCACAGAATCGGATCACAGCCTGTACATCTCGGTGCGGCTTCGGACACCATCAAAGATGCATGTATTGTCCAACGGGCCGTACTGCCTCGTGATAACCTTGAGAGCCTCCTGCGCGACTAGACCACCTGTAAGAGCGGAGATATTGTGGAGCTCGCCGCCTTCTGTACGTCGGAGTTCCTGAGTGGCGTCCACGATACGTTGCTGCGTGTCTTCGTCGACAGCGGCCGGATCGTTGCGCCGAAGAATACCAACAAAGCGATCAATCTGATCCCTCCACACTCCCTCGTCATCGATAGATCCACTCGCTTGCTTCCCCTCTTGGATGTCAGTGACGATTGCATCCAGGATCTGGGAGGCGATGAAGATCGGCATGAGAGGTTCGGGCAAGCCCTCGATTACACTTAGGTTGTTCCGAACTGTCTTGGACAGGTGTTCATCTCCCTCGTCCAGCTGCGGGATATTCCGGCCTAGGACAACCTTGATGTGAGCTGCGTTCTTGCAAAAGATCTCGATATCCTTTTCAGGAACGGGGCTTGGCCGCGATCCCAGCTGGGACTCTATCCGTCTGACGATTCCTGTGACTTCCTCCACGTCCTTCTTGGCCTTGGTCTTGTAGATTTTCTGAAGCGCAACGTAGTCCGCCGACTGTGCCTTCATGTCCGGTAGCGAACCGGGTAGCGGAAGCACCTGGTACTTCTGGTAGAATTCATTAATGGCGGACGCGATGATCCAGAAGTTATTCGACTCAGGCTTCAGATTCCTGCACTCCTCCATCTCAAAGATCCCACGGAGCGTACTGCGCAGAGTGAATGGGGTCAACGATTTCAGCACGGCAGCGGCAGCTTCATCATAATTCTCCTCTCCACCTTCAGCACTGTTCATCCTAGCACTAGCGCGCACCATCTCTCTGAACTCTGTCTTCTCCTTGTAATTGGACGGCGTATTGCCGTTGTGTGCTGCCTTCCACTGCTCGAGGTAATGCAAAAGCAATAGAACGTATGGTACGTGGCCGTGTTGGTGGTCATCCAAACTATCCAGGTTAATGATCTGCGCACCAGCTTCTGCTAGCTCTGGCCAAGGGTTCACCAGGCGGAGGTCTTGTGTCGTTTCGGGGTCGGGATGTGTTTCAACTATGGGAAATTCGGCGGGGAGCTGGAGAGAGAATGTCGAGTAAAATCCAACCGAGTGTGTATAGAGTACCGGGATGCCAAGTTCGCGGGCTCCGTTGGAGAGAGCGTTCAGAGATGAGCGTTTCAAGGGACCAGAGATCAAGACCAGTTTATACTGTCCTAGGAAGTTTGCGTCTTGTAAGAGCTCTGCAATCGGCTATACATCGTCAGCTTCACGTCCTGTACAAACACCACATGCGTTGCCATTACCTTGGTCTGAAAATTTCCCTCCACGTCGGGGTTCAGCTCTCTCAGCAACCGACAAGTCTCCCCAGCCCTCGACTTCCCCAGACTCTCCTCCTCAAGAAAGAAGTTGACACCTAGATCCGACTCTGTAACCGTCGTTGGGTCCACGATGGTGAAGCCTCCGATACCAGGCAGGACGAGATTCTTCAGCGTCTCCACACCCACGACGCCCGAGACACCAGTGCCCTCATTATCCCAGGGACCATCGGAGTTGACTAAAAGCACCTGAGCTTCCTCCAGCGCTTGTTGTCCGCTGGCAGCCCAGAGTCGAAGCTGACGGTCATACTTGCGCTCTTTCGAGGATGGCCCAGCCAGGGCTCTGGGGAAAGCGTCCGTCATTTGTCGTGGAGCTGATGAACAGACCGAGTAATATGTCAGCGAGAATCTTTGATAGTTGTCTTGGAGCTGATAGCGTGATGTTGTACTCCGCAGCGCGATAGCTATCACCACGTGAAATCACCTGATCCGACAGACCTGTACTTGCCTCAGGCATTCTATGACGCCAATGCACCCCGCCAAAGTATCACAAATGCGTTGCGCTTAAGATTACCATAGCAAGCTACCGGGGGTTAGAATTGCTGGATAGAGCATATAAAGAGACAGACAAATGTCTACACATATTGTGCGTGGTCTGCCCACGGTGTAAGTTGCCTATCTAAGTTCCCTTCACCCATAGCCCTCTCTTCCTTGGCTCGTACACCCCCACCAAAAAGAAACCCCTCGGGGAAGATTCTCCTCCGAAGCAAACGCGATCCCAGTTCCCTTCAGTCCGTATTAATAGCGTCGTTCCACTCGATTGGTTTCACAGGCTGCGGTCCCTGTCTTTCTCCTCTTCTTCTCCTCCTTCTCTTCCTTCGCTCCGTCTTCTTCTTAACACTCATCTACGTCTTCCGTGCGCTCCCGCGTATTGCGCCCAGTTCCGACCCCGCACCCAGTCATACACATCCGCATCCGCATCCACATCCAAAATGACCGACCAAATTGAAGCCGCAAAGCGCGCAGCCGGTAAGACCGCTGTCAACAACCACTACCCCAAAGACGCCAAATGGGTTGGTATCGGCAGCGGCTCGACGATCCAGTATGTGATCGAAGCGATCAACGAACTCGACATCGACACCTCCATGACCAAATACGTGCCCACAGGATTCCAGTCCAAGCAGCTCATTGTCGAGGCTGGTCTGACGCCTATCGAGTTCGATTCTATCCCGGAGGGCACGGTGTTGGATATTGCGTTTGACGGGGCGGATGAGGTGGATGATGATTTGAATTTGATCAAGGGTGGTGGTGCTTGTTTGTTCCAGGAGAAGATTGTGGCGTTGCAGGCGAAGGAGTTCATTTGCGTTGCTGGTGAGTTTGCCCTACTAGTATAGAAGGCTCGATGCTAATCAATGCAGACTCGCGAAAACTTCAACCCCGCCTCCTCTCGAGCTGGAAATACATCCCAATCGAGGTCGCCCCCATCGCCGCGCGCCGCGTCCTGACCAAGCTCAAGGAACTCGGCAGTATCAACCCCATGGTCCGCCTCAGCTCAAGCCCCAAGGAAGGTCCCCTGAAGAGCGACCAGGACTTCTTCATCATCGACGCTCCCTTCAAGCCGCTTCTCACCAAGGGCGATGTCGAGGCCGGCAACAACGGCAGCGGAAAGGATGGTGTGTGGGAGGTTGAGAACCTGGCTCACGCGATCAAGAGCATTGCTGGTGTGTTGGAAGTTGGTGTTTTCTATGGCTTGAATGGCCCGCAGGCGCAGGCTACGGGCGGCATTGGTGGTCAGAAGCCCGTGGCTGCTTACTTTGGTATGACTGACGGTACTGTGGCTGTCAGGCATGCGCAGCAGTAGATGTTTGGGCATCTCTAAAAAAGATTAGGAATTCTTGTACATATGTGATACCATCGTTCTCGTTTGAATATCAGGTATATCGACGTAACTCGTAAGAAAACACCAATCCATTCGCCAGTAAGCATTATAAGTGACAAGAGATCTATATTACCAGTCGTTATTTGGCACCCTTCCCCTTTGCTTCTGTCTCTCCCAACTCCCGCACATGGATGTTCACAGACCCCTCTGCGAGATCATCCTTCCCATCTTCGAAATTCGGACTAACCGCGATAGCCAGGTACTTCCCGTTCCCACTGAAACCCACAGCCGCAACACTCGACGGATACTTCTGGTACTGCCTGATCCTCCGCTTCGCGATTCCGTCCCACAGCGCAACAACACCGTCCCCACCACCAGACGCAAAAGTCCCGTAAACCGGATGGAACGCCAATGCATTCACGGGGTATACAACATCAACATCCTCCGCAGCCTGTCGATGACACTTGAACGCATACTTGCGGGCCTGTGACTCAGGCGACGGGTCGAACCATTCCACCGCAACACGGCCCTCGATACTAGACGAGGCGTATCCATCGTCATTCGGCATGCAGGCGACACAGCGCGTCATAAACTTCAGACTGCTTTCCCGGCGCTGCCACGGCTCGACCTCAATCTTGTTATTGATTACCTCGCCGGATTCCTCGGTGAGAAGGGCCAATGCCTTGAGGTCGTAGATATGGAGGGAGCGCGAGGCCATGGCGACGACGAGCTTAGTGGCTGTGAGGGAAATGGAGAAGGGTTTGGAAGGGAGGGGTACGGTGGCAGAGGGGATGTCTGCCGTTGTATCGACGCGATGCACGTGTAATGTTGAGTCCCAGGAGGCAGAGACGACTAATGAATGTTCTTTGCTGTAGACGACGTTGCGGACACCGGCGTCGTGGCTGCTGAGGACGGTTTGTTCGGATGTTGCTAGGTTTATTCTGTAGCCGTTAGCCTCCCAGTGACCAAGACCACAATCAATCCAAATAGAAGGATGCTCACCTCCTAACATCCCAATCCAACCCAGCCGTATAAACCTCATTGTCATTCGCGCCATAACAAACATCCAGCACCGGCGCGCGATGCTCAAACCTCTGCAACAACTTCCCCTCTCCTACATTCCCGTTCTCATCGCGCAGGTCATACAAATAGACATTCTTATCCCACGACGACACGACGAATTGTGTAGACTCCGGATCTGGCGAGAACTTGAGGGCGGAGATGGCATCGGACGGCGGAGAAGCGACGGTGAATTGATCTGAATTGTTAGCATATGGTCATTTCCAAGAAGCAAAATAGCATGGGGTAGTAACCTACTTGACGCCATGGTTGTGCACTGCACCGGACTGAACTTGCTAACTCTTCGGTGTTTATGCGGTTGTTGTTGGAGATTGTTCCGTCGTCATCGAACTGAAGATCGTTTTCTGCCGCGATTCACCGCCATATTATTTCTCCCCGCCTCTATCAAACAAACATCTGATTTCATTCATCTATAATATTTATATCTTTATTGCTCATACGGAAGAATGCCCTTCGCGCAACTAGTCATCGGCCCGCCCGGCGCGGGCAAATCAACATATTGCAACGGCATGCACCAGTTCCTCGGCGCCATCGGCCGCAAATGCTCGATTGTTAATCTGGACCCTGCGAACGATCAGACGTCGTATCCGTGTGCGCTGGACGTGCGGGATTTGGTGACGCTGGAGGAGATCATGGGAGAGGATAAGCTTGGGCCGAATGGGGGTGTGTTGTATGCGCTGGAGGAATTGGAGCAGAACTTTGAGTTCTTGGAGGAGGGGTTGAAGGAGCTTGGAGGTACATTCTCTCAACTGGGATACATGGAGGGAAAGAAGCTAATTTGTATAGATGACTATGTTCTATTCGATTGCCCCGGACAAGTCGAGCTATTCACACACCACGCCTCGTTACGGAATATCTTCTTCAAGCTCCAGAAAATGGGATATAGAGTACGCCTCCCCTCTAGTCAACCGAACCACTACTAACCCCAGCAGCTGATAGTAATCCACCTAATCGACTCCTACACCCTAACACTCCCCTCAATGTACATCTCCGCACTCCTCCTTTCCCTCCGCGCAATGCTCCAAATGGACCTCCCGCACCTAAACGTGCTCACCAAAATCGACAACCTCTCCAACTACGCCCCCCTCCCCTTCAACCTCGATTTCTACACCGAAGTCCAAGACCTAAACTACCTCCTCCCGCACCTGGAAGCCGAGTCCTCGCGCTTATCGCACGAGAAGTTCGGGCCGTTGAATAATGCGATTATCGACTTGATTGAGGAGTTTGGGCTGGTGGGGTTTGAGACGCTGGCTGTGGAGGATAAGAAAAGCATGATGAGTTTGTTGAGGCAGATTGATCGGGCGGGGGGGTATGCGTTTGGGCCGGCGGAGGGGGCGAATGATAGTATTTGGCAGGTTGCTGTTAGGGAGGGGTTGGGAAGTATGGATGTGCGGGATGTGCAGGAGAGATGGCTGGATGCGAAGGATGAGTATGATGAGAAGGAGTTGGGGGAGTTGGAGGAGGAGGCTGCCTGGACTAGAGAACAGAATCAGCAACTTCCGGCGACAGACGAGGACGACGAGCTGGCAGATTTCAAAGGACCGTTACCAGATAGCGGGATAAAAGTTGTACGAAAGTAACGCATTATGGGTATCTCAATAATATAAATGACATGTACAGTTAATCAATCAATCCGAATCATCTCCATTATCATCATCATCCATATCAACATCCTCAACCCCAGCCCCAAACAAACCACCCAGCACAACTCCCTCCTTAACCCCCCTAACCCTCGCAACCTCCCTCCTCCCTCGTCTAATCGCCTCCTCCTCCGCCTTTCTCATCGTCCCGGAGACCCTAATCACGCGAAACACGCACGGTCTATTCATCGCGCCGGCGCGTTTCCCGGCGTAGCCAGAGCCGGGTGTGTATTCGGGGACATGCGAGAGATGTGTGATAGCCGTCCAGACGAGGCGGTAGGATGCGCGCGGGCAGCGGATTATGGCTGTTGATGTTGCGGGGGATAAATACTTCACTGTTGCACCAAGACCATTAGTATTTGCATTCGCAACCCATGACCATAGAGTAAATGAGAAGAGATGGGGACATACCGCTAACACCACCGGCATTAGAACCACCAAGTCTACCGACTCCCCAATCACCGAAAAGCTCTGAGACTTGTTCGCGGATTAACTTTGCCAGGAGGCCGGGGGATAATGTATCTGCTGTTGGGGAGTGGATGCGGAGGTGGTTGTTTGCTTCCGGATTTGCGTCGTCGGGGATTGATTTAGGCCATGAGGAGGGATCGGGGTAAAGGATGTCGAGGAGAAGGTAGCGTTGTTTTAAGCGGACCATTTTGTTTCGATTTGCTTGAGTTAATTGGTTTGTGGTGGTGAGTTGAAGATGAACTTTTATCGGAGATCCGATGGAAAATGGGACCGGAGCTTCGGCCAATCAGATTGTAGTATGGATCTATAAGACGACGCATAGCATTTCCCCCTAGGATTCAACACTTCTACATTCGAATTTCTACAGTCAAAAGTCTGGAATCCATCTAAATTCATGATTATTTGTCATGCCACATGTGCGCACTAGAGTATAAAACAGATACGATGATATAAACCATGCAAAGAAATGAAAAGAAACCATCAGAACTCCAATGTCGATACACAGAAGAAATTTTCGGCACATTATCCCAGGATATCCCGGGTCGCTGCCCAAACAAAGACGAAAACAAGGAGATATCACGTAAAACGAAATTAAATGCTGACCTCGACACGGCCCTCGGCACCACCCTTCTGCAAGCTGGGCAGGAGGTAGGTGATGTCATCCCAAGGGTGACGGTACAGACCAGTGCGGAGACGCTTCTGGTCGAGGTAGTGGGCAATCAGACCGATGCTACGGCCCAGGACGAAGAGACCGTTGAGGACACCCATCTTCATGTAGTCCTCAACCTCCTCGCCAGAGAAGGCACCGCAGTTGCGCATGAGGTCGACGAAGCAGACAGCAACGCAACCGTCAACGTTCAGGATGAGGTTGTCCTTCTTGGAGGTGGTGACAGTCTCGACAGCAATGGCGTAGTCGAGCAGCTTGGTGCTGGGGAAGTTCTTCTTGACAAACTCCTTGACCAGCTCAACACGGAGGTCAGGGTTGTTGCGGGACTTGACACGGTGGCCGATACCGGGGATGAGCTTGTTCTCCTTTCTCATGGTGTCGACAAAGTCACGAGGGCTCATGCCCTTGTCAAAGGCCTTGGTGAACTCCTCAGCAGCACCGTCCAGGGCACCACCGAAACGAGAACCAATGGTCAGCAGACCGGAGACGAGAGCGGAGATGAGGTCCTTGCCGGCACGAGTGGTGATGATGGTGTTCATGGCACCAGAGACAGCGGGACCGTGGTCGGCAGTAAGCATGAGAACCATCTCCAAGAACTTGCCGGCGTAGGCAGGGAGGCGGCGGCGGAACCACAGAAGCGACATGACACCACCGATACCAATGTCCTCCTTGAAGACATCGGAGATGGGCATACCGGCGTAGAGGAGCTCCTGGCCACGGTCGTCGGAGATGGTGGAGATGAAGGCAGCGGGCTTACGGACGAGACCCAGCTCCTGGGCCCACGAGTAGTCAATGGGGATCTTGGGGACGATGGGCTCGGTCTGGGGCTTGATGGTGCCGCTGGCGACCAAGTCCTTGTAGACCTTGCTCAACAACTCAGGCATGTCCTCGAAGGTGTCGGGAACGTGAATGCCAGCTTCACGCATGGCCTTGTTCTTGGCAATGGCGGTCTCCAGGTCAGAGTTGGCGGAGGCACCAGCGTGACCGAACTGGACCTCGGTCTTGAACATGCCAGCGCAAGTACCAATGGCCCAAGCAACGATGGGCTTGGTGATGGTACCGTTCTTGACGGCCTCAATGACACGATATTCCTCGACACCACCGACTTCACCGAGCAGCAAGAGGACCTTGCACTCAGGCTCGTTCTGGAAGCGGAGTAGGTGGTCGATGAAAGTGGTACCGGGGTAACGGTCACCTCCGATGGCCACACCCTCGTAGACACCGTCGGTGTTCTGGGAGACGATGTTGTTCAACTCGTTGGACATACCACCAGACTTGGAGACGTAGCCAACGGAACCCTTGCGGTAGAGCTTGGAGGCAACAATGTTGTCCATCATACCACCAGTGTTACCGATCTTGTAGGCACCGGGCTTGATACCACCGACGGTAGCGGGGCCAATGATGGTGATGCCCTTCTCCTTGGCGGTGACAAGGATTTCACGAGCACGCTGGTCTCGTTAGCTAGATATCGACTTTCAACGGGGAGACAGAACATACACGCTCAGGAACACCCTCTGCAATGATAGCAATGGACTTGATCTGGGGGCAGTTCATCAATTCCATGGTAGAGCTGTAGACGGAACGGGAAGAAGCGAAGTTGACGACGGTGTCGACGTCGGAGTGCTTGGCGATGGCCTTGGTGACGTCCTGGTAAACGGGAAGGAGGGTCTCGCTGGTACCCCAGTACATCTTGCTGACGAACTGGCCACCGAAGGTGTAGATGATACCGGCGACGGAGGGGGTGCTCCGCTTGCAGATGAAGTCAAAGTCTAGCATACCCTGGACGGCCTTGGGCTGCATACCACTGCTCAAGTCAGTCCTGACTTTTGACCCTCATGATTGTTTCGTTGCGGTCGACTTACTATACGAAGCATCGTGTCTTGTTGTGGAAGAGGGTGTGAGAGAGGGGAGAGAGCACACGGCTGGGGGGGCTGAAACGGGTGATATTGTCGTTGGCCGACTGCAAGCCATTGGCAGTGCTGGCCAGAGGAGCAGACTCGGGCATGATGGCTATACAGAATGGATGTTAGTTGAGCACAAGAGCAGTAGAGAGCTGGTACATACCTGAGGATTATATTAAGTGGGTAGGTAGATAGATGTAAAAAGATGAAAACAAAAGATGAAAGATGGGGGGTTTTTCCCTGATACTAAAAAGAAGAAGAAGAGAAGAGAGAAAGGAGGATGGTCAGGGGGGTGGGAGAGAGAAAAAAGATGGACAGGAGAGAAGAAGAAGAAGAAAGATGGAGGGAGAGGATGGGATGCTGGCTGTGACGACGATATCGGGGAACAATACAAAAATAACAGCATACCAACAGACTGGCGAATACTCTGTAAATTTGATACTGCTCAACAAACCGTGTGTCAATCGCGGATCCACCGCTGGTTGGGGCTCAAACCACCCCGCGGTTGACCGCCTATCTTATCGATTGTTTACAGGGTAGAAGTATATACTTTTACAGTAGTACAGAGGTGGTATCTACTGTATCTACTGCTAGAGGGCTGTGATAATGAATATTCTAGAATCGTTGGAATGTACAATATCAATTGAATACAGTATATGGATACAGTCAGCAGTAAGAAAAAGCAGAACTATTCCGTGCTCCGTACGGACTCGTCCGACTGTGTGGTATCACGGCTACACTGTATACAAGAGCACACTTGCAAAAAGCGAAATTACCTGTCCACCAGCCAGAAAAAAACACGCAATACCAGGCTCCATTCCTTCCGTTTCGTCCCCTGTGTTGCAACCCAACAATCCGGACCATGCATGGCCATATCAGAGTTTACAACGCACACTTGTACCAGTATACAGTACATAGATAGTATAATTCTTCACTATCAATCAATTGACACTTTATATGATATAATACTGTAGTAATATACATTACATACATTACTTACCAGCAATTGACCACGTTGATATGCCGGAGTAGTCCTATGAAATACCTGGACACATGTGAGAGAAAGTACTCGGTACTCATGATCCCACGCCCAAACTAGGTTTAGTGTGATGGCTCCACCGTGAATCTCAACAATCAAAGTGGGTCACCGCCTACCCCACTGAATCCAAAAAAACATGTCATTTTCCTAACTGTACCGTTTTGCGACGGTAACAAATTCTCCTGGATCGGCCTCTGTTCCTCCTTTCTATTCTCTCTTCTGTTCCCTCTCTCTATCTCCTTCTCATCCCTCCTCTTCTACTTCTTTTCTACTTCTACTCCTACTTCTACCACTTCTGTTGCCATATACCTCCTCTCTCCCTCTTACTTGCTCTCCTCCTCTATACCCCTCTACTCTACTCTTTATCTTTACTACATCTAATACCTCACAATGTCTGCTAAGTCCATTCTCGAGGCCGACGGAAAGGCCATCCTCAACTACCACCTCACTCGCGCTCCCGTCATCAAGCCTACTCCGCTCCCTCCCTCCACCACCCACAACCCTCCTTCCAGACTCGCTTCTCTCTATTTCCCCGACGACCTTGCTGTGAAGGATGTCCTTGACCAGGCTGAGGTCACCTACCCTTGGCTCCTCACTCCCGGCTCCAAGTTCGTTGCCAAACCCGACCAATTGATCAAGCGCCGTGGCAAGAGCGGTCTCCTTGGTCTCAACAAGACCTGGGCTGAGGCTAGGGAATGGATTGAGGCTCGTGCCGCAAAGGAAGTCCAGGTTGAGACCGTCACTGGTGTCCTCCGTCAGTTCCTTGTCGAGCCCTTCGTTCCTCACCCTCAAGAGACCGAATACTACATCAACATCCACTCTGTTCGTGAGGTAAGTCACTCGCTCATACAAGAGGTATAAGATGGTCAAGAGCTAACAAGTGTAGGGCGACTGGATCCTCTTCACCCACGAGGGTGGTGTCGATGTTGGTGATGTCGACGCTAAGGCTGAAAAGCTGCTCATCCCCGTCAACCTCAAGAACTACCCCTCCAACGAGGAGATCGCCAAGGCCCTCCTGAACAAGGTCCCCGAGGGTGTTCACAACGTCCTCGTTGACTTCATCTCCCGTCTCTACGCCGTCTACGTGGACTCTCAGTTCACCTACCTCGAGATCAACCCCTTGGTCGTCATCCCCAACGCCGAGGGTACCTCTGCCGAAGTGCACTTCCTTGACTTGGCCGCCAAGCTGGACCAGACGGCCGAGTTCGAGTGTGGTACCAAGTGGGCCATTGCCCGCAGCCCTGCCAACCTGGGCCTGGCCACCGCTCCCCAGGCCGACAAGGTCAACATCGACGCTGGTCCTCCCTTGGATTTCCCCGCTCCTTTCGGTCGTGAGATGAGCAAGGAGGAGAAGTTCATCTCCGACATGGACGCTAAGACCGGTGCCTCGCTCAAGCTCACTGTCCTCAACCCCAGCGGTCGTGTCTGGACTCTCGTTGCCGGTGGTGGTGCTTCCGTCGTCTACGCGGATGCCATTGCCTCCGCTGGTTTTGTCAGTGAGCTCGCCAACTACGGTGAGTACTCGGGTGCTCCCACCGAGACTCAAACCTACAACTACGCCCGTACCGTCTTCGACCTCTTGCTGCGCGCCCCCACTCACCCCGAGGGCAAGGTCCTCTTCATCGGTGGCGGTATTGCCAACTTCACCAACGTTGCTTCCACCTTCAAGGGTGTCATCCGCGCTCTGCGGGAGGTCGCCACTACCTTCAACGAGCACAAGGTCCAGATTTGGGTCCGCCGTGCTGGTCCCAACTACCAGGAGGGTCTGAAGAACATCAAGGCCGTTGGTGAGGAGCTTAGCCTTGACATGCACGTCTACGGTCCCGAGATGCACGTCAGTGGTATTGTGCCATTGGCTCTCTGTGGGAAGAAGACGGATGTCAAGGAGTTCGGTGCTTAATTTCTTTCATTTCATGTTATATGTTTTGTTTATGTTTTCTTTCTATTGTTTAATTCCTGGGCTTGTTTCAAACGCATGGCATGGTACGATATCTTTTTCGTTTTTGTCGATTAAAATGATGACTGGTGTGGACCGTAAATTTCTAGACTTGAGCTAGTCGATAATATGATGACTTCAATACTTACTATGTTTCCGGGTAAACAAATAGCCATGAATAAAAAGAAAGAAAGGACGAGAATAAGCAGGAAATAAGCGAAATCAAAAAATACACCTCACAAACCCCTCACGTGACCCTGTACAAACGCTGTATTACCATCAACCTCAACGTCCAAATAAGCACCCCCCCCCCACCCACACGGATCCAAGATCAAAACTAAATTCAAACGGCACGGGAAGGATCAAGATCGATCGGTCCACACAAGCCCCCCTGATTGACAGGCACAGGCACGTTGTCCCGGGGGAGAGGAAGGGGAGAATGAGAGGGGCCAACGTCTTCCGCACGTCCGAGATGACGGAGGTTTCCGAGGTGGGACGGTTGAGTAGTTGCGTGTCCGTGTGTCAGTCGGGGCGGGCCTTGGTGCGTTGGAGAGTTTATTTTGACGGTGTTGTGTTTGTGTCTGTTTTTGTTTTGTTTTGTGTGTTGGTTTTGAGATGGTATTGCATTGGACTTTGGCATAGAGTGGATGTTAGGGCTATGCGGCATGTATGTATGTATGAGGGGCGTACATATTTGCCGTGCAGGTTGGATAAGCTGTCTATATTTTTTTCGATAAAACTCCGTGTAATTATGACACAGACTACAAGTCCTCTTGAAATACTCAGACTACATTGTATTCTGTGTTATCTGTAGAGATGTGGTTTCGGACAAATGGAAGTCTTCCGTATTCGATATGGGCTGCGGTGGGCCGTGTTGTAGTATACATACATGACTCGATAAGATAGTGATATAAGTTTATCTGCTTGTATATACATGTGGAGAAGTCGATTTCTTCTACGATGCTTATAGATTCTATGTATACACGAGGTAGAATGCAGAATAGTTGAGAATATATCTATCTTGTCCGACCTTCCCACATATCCACTACCTCTAGACTGCTCTTTGTCGTTCTTATCCATAGTGATGTTAGTTCATCTTTTTGTATGTATGAAGAAGTTGGTTTTCTCCATGAACGTCTGTATACTCTGCATACGCGCATGGTGGAATAGTGTAGATTGCATGAGGATCTATATATCTTGCCCGGCCTTCGATAAACCCGGATATCCACTACCTTTATAGACTATTTTATCTGGTTCTTGTAGGCGTATATCCGCTTGTACTCAAGCAGAATGCCTGCTCTTCTTGCAGCTATATGAAACATTCTAGATACATACTCGCTGAGCTATAGATATGGCCATGTTGCCCTCTTATACTCTAGTTCTGTCACGGGCTCGGAAACTAGCAGATAAAACGAATAATATTCATATCTGGACTAGGTAGCCTAACAACGAGAATATCGAATCTGGGGAAGAAGAAGAAAAGGAAATCTATCTAGGCGATGAACGGTCTTTATAGGCATTTGTGTGGTGCGGCTTAAGCCCTTGTTTGCCCATATTGCTTGTATGGCATCGTTTGATATGTTGGCGCTGTTTGTCTGGCGTTGAGCCGTTGAGCCGTCACAAGTTCTGACTCATACATTCTGGTGTCTCTAATCATATGTCATCGTCTTCTTCTACTTCGTATAACTATGAATCCCTGCAGTTCCAGGCAGCCGTCTTTTCAGAAAGCAAACTTATGAGGGAAAATCCGTACATATAATCAATGTCATGAGACGGATGGTCGAGAGGAATTGAGTCTCAAGTGCTCCTCTGTCACAGCCCTACCTGCTCGCTGGACGGGTATATACACCGGTGTAGGAGCTGCGATCATTCACTGCGCAATCTCATAATTTTTTTTTTTTTTTTTTTTTTTACTCTTCCATTCTTTATACATATTTAAATCTCAGGCCATAGGGCAGTCTTTCATATTCGGGATGCACTGCGGTGGAGCAGCAATTGTACATGAACATATGCATCCTGCTTCCATGAGCATTTTACTTTTTTTTTTTTTTTTAGCTGTACAGCGTATATCATGGAGTAATTTGTAAGTGAATGTGGTAAGATGGACATCGTCATAATCTCTATAGCCGTATTTCTAGGATAGTAATATATCCTGGTGAATATATGTTTTCACTGAGACAGTTTTAGGAAACCATGCCTACGGTCTCCAAGCGTTGGTAAGGCAATTGCATTGCCCTGAAAGAAAATCTAAAGAAGGCTAGCTCAACCAGGGTGGGTATATATTGGCACACCTCTGATCTACCAAGTCAGACATACAGAAACTACCAAGTACCTACTTGAAAGGAGAGAGCACCTCAACAGGAAGCACTTTTACGCAAAGCGGCTGTCTGTCCAGAGACAACATACACAATGGGGACTGGTCGTTCTAACCTCTCGCGTAACTCGCTGAAGGCAAGCAGATAACGACCTCGGATGATATTAAAACGTCTTTGAAAGGACCCAGAGAGCGATAACAGTCTTCACCATGACACCAACGTTCACCCACCTACGGTTATTGCCCTGAGCGTAACCATATTTATTACACAATGCATGGAAGTCATCTCAAACAAGGGCAAATGAGGGTCATGAAGAAATAAGTCTAAGGCCGCGGATATCTTAGCACTGAGCTCTGGGTCCAGTCAAATGAAGCTGAAAGCTCTCTGCGAGATTTTCCCAGAGGTATATTCCAGGGCTATTTTACAATGGGCAGCATGGGTCTTGGGATAAGGAACGCAGGTGCCGCAGACCGCGATGGACGCAGACCAAAGGAATTTAATCTGTTTCTGAATTTACTGCTCAATATGAAATGAATGTAAGACTCAACTGGAGGAAGCACCTAGTAAGTGATGGTGATGGCCAAATTTGTTGCCGGCGTGCCTTCATTCGGCCCACTAGAATTCCTATCGCCGCTGCGATAAGCCCGTAAATTCTTCCTTTTCCAACTCAGCATACTCCCCGCATTCTGCGTTCTCAACCAAGGACCTATTTGTTCAATATATCTACAGATTATCAGAGAAAGAAATAACAAAAAAGAGAAAAGAACAATGGCTGATACAGACGAAGCGGCAGCCCACCTCCCAGCCTCGCAGGACTCCGCACCGCAAATCGAAACCGACCTGTCCGACGAGACGCAGGACTTCAGATTCCTGAATAACCTTGCCTTGTGAGCTCCTCCGCTGCATTTACACCAGTTGCAAAGTTTAGAAAAGAGCCCATTCTCACAATAATGACCGTACAGCCCCTCCGACTCATCGCAAACATCCCTCCCCCGCCGCGGCGAAAAAGACTTCGAACCAAATCCTACAAACTACCAGGCCGATATCCTCGATGCGTCGCGTCAGGCGATGCACAATGCGCTTTCGCATCCGCGGTTACATCATCCCAAGCATCGAGTTATTGCGTATTATGCACCCGATGGACCTGCGCCGCCTGCGACCAACGTGAGTGAAGAGAAAGACGAGAAGGAGACTGCTACGAACGACGACGAGGAGCAAAATCCAAAGAAAGAAACAAGCGCAGATGCAGGAACAGGGATAGGTGTCCCTGCGGACTCATGCGTATACGTCCCCAACCCCAAGGGTCAATACTTTAAATCAATGGGCCGGGCAGATCGCTGGAACCGGGTATGGCTGTTACCCGAAGAAGCGCTGTATCTCATTGAACGTGGGAGTCTGGATATCAGGTGGCCGGTATCAGTTACAGGACCTACCGCTGAAGAAGGTGAAGAAGATTTGGGGATCCCGATGAGTTTGCAGGCGGCGTATGCGTGCTTTACTGGGAGAGGGGGGTTGTCCGTGGAGCGGTTTTCGGTATATACTGGATTGAGGCGGCTTGGGTATACGGTTATTCGGGCGCCGGGGTGGGATGATGAGAGTGATGAGGTGCAAAATGAGGAGAGTGCGCCGCAGCAGGGTCTAGGGATTTTTGGTCGATTCCTGCATTGGTTGCATAACTGGAATAGTTCGACAGGGATTACGACTACCGGTCCTGTGGTGGGATTGGGTTTACACCGGAGTTACAGTAAGCATTCCATTCTCCCACGTTACGAAACGCATCGATTCTAACTAAACCCAGACGCCATCTACCGCAAACTCGCCGTCATCCCCTACCACGACCCCGTCACACCCCAATCTCCTCGTCGCAAAACAACTCCCCCCTTCCGCGTCGTTTTCCACGTCTACAAACCCTCAACCGCATTCCGCAAATCCGCTCCTCCAACCTCCGACTTCAGAATCGCAGTTGTCAACTCCAGAACCCAAACCACCATGCCAACGCTATCCCAGCTCGGCGCACTCCTCGAAAGCACACCGTTAGACCCCCCGCGCGGCGAGAAGATGGATCGCATGATGTACATGCGTCTCCGGCACGGGTACCGAAATGTGATTCTTGCAGTCGTGGATCAGGGCGTCGTTAGTTTTCTGAGAGTTGGGGATGCGGCGTTTGGGAAAGAGAAGGTTTATGCGGAGAAGCCGCCGGGTCCTAAGAAGGGAGGGTTTCGGCCGCGGCCCAAGAAATAAGTTTCTTTCTTCTAAGTGATGACTTGCATTAGATAGATACCCCGGAACAAAAGTTGATACCGTTTCTATGGAATAAGAAGAAGATATGCATGTCTCCCCTGGAATAAGGCCCTGATATCCACTGAACGGATGAGGACCGAATAAAAGGGAGTTGTCATGCGATTAATCTGCCATCATCTTTAGAACACCCGTCCATAAATTAGATTGGGGGGACGAGGGACGGATGTAGATGTTCTGATGGCGTCAACAGTAAACAAGATGTTCCACTGCATCCTAGTAGAGATTGGAACGGGGAACGAAACATCGTTCTCAATTAACCTGGCTGTAGCCTTCGATTATCCAAACCCAACGCCATCCAGCATAGAGCCGCAAACTCCAATCCCCATTATGTATAAAATGCAATGCAGCAAAAGTCATACGAATCATAAATCATCAATCCCAGAGCAAGCCTTGCCTGTCAACCGTCAGCACCAAACCCCTCCAGTCCACAGTAAACAGACACACCAAGCACACCTAGGTATCCAAATAATCCGCCGCCATCAACAACTCCAAGCACAGCTCCGGCGGGATCTCCATATCCGGCACATTCGCCTGCTCCTTGTTCTTCTGATTGTAGCAGAAGTACTCGCATACTTTCTCCAGGACCACGCCGCTCAGGGTTTCGAGGACGCAGCGTCCTGTGATGGCTTCTGAGAAGTTGCCTATTCGTAATATGTGGTTAGCAAATGTCACAGAGCAAGCGAGGGAAGTAAACGAATAGAAAGGTCAGGAGCATACTGGATGGGTCTAGCATGCGGCGTATTGTCCCCGAAACACAGGCTGTGCTGCGCGGGACGACGAACTCGAAGCCGTCGCCAGAGATAAGAGTCACGTATTCTTGTTGTGCCTGTGTTGACATGTTGTTACTCGCTTGTGCTTGTATGTAGAGAGGAGGAAAAGGAAAAGAGTTGGAGAAAAACGGTGTTTCCATGGATTATTCCGATGTGGCCCGTGCTCAGTCAAGCTCCGGCGGAATTATTCCTGTGACGTCTTTCCTTATCGGTATGGGTTCTGCTACAATGTTCTCTGTTCGTCCTCTGTATAGTTTTGAACATATCTATTACTCTTGATACCCCGAAGGATTAATCGATTTATCATTACTGCTCATGGTTTAATCAATACAATGTCCTATCTCCAATCTCTCCCCCGCCTCCGCGGAGCAACCGCAACAGCATTACACCAATTGCGCCCTATCCAAGCACCGTTTCTAGGATTGTCCCTCCTCAAAAGAGCTTACTCCTCTTCCACAAGCTCCAATGACCAAACAAAAAACCAACAACAACGGCAATCCCGATTCAACCCCTCCGGTCGCCTCTCCGGTCGCACATGCATGATCACCGGCGCGACATCGGGAATCGGATACGCAATCGCAGATCGGTTTCTGCAAGAAGGCGCAGAGAGAATTATACTCGTTGGTCGATCACAACAGAGGCTTTTGAATGCTGCTGCACGATTAGGGGAGTGTCCAGAGGGAGTTACAACTGGGAATGGGAGTGATGAAATCCTAGCAACCAGGGCGCCGGAGGAGAATCAACAAGAGTCTATGGGGATAGGGCTGTCGGAGGGGCGGAGGGTAAGCTTGCTTGTCGGGGATGTATCTGAGTCTGGGCCATGGGTGCGGGAGTTGGAGGAGAGCATGGTAGGTCGGCTTCTACTACCTCTGAAAGGGCGAGACGTCAACTAAAGTCTCTACAGAAAGACGTCGACATCCTCGTCAACTCCGCAGGAATATCTACGACGAATATTCTCGCTAGAACCGATCCAGACTTCATATCCCAAACTCTCCGTACAAACCTTGAAGGTGCGATCCTTACCTCTCGCGCCTTGCTCCGCGCCGCAATTCGAACCCGTTCAAAGAACCGCAATTCCACCACAGAAATCCCTTCGAAGTGCATAATAAACATCTCCTCCCTACTAGCGCACAAAGGTGGAACCGGCGCGGTGCCCTACGCTGCATCCAAAGCCGGTGTGCTTGGTCTCACCCGTTCGCTCGCGGTTGAGGCGGCGAGCTCCTTGCGGGGTGTGGTTATCCGGTCGAATGCTATTGTCCCGGGGTATATTGATACCCCAATGATCGCCAGTAAGTGTCGTGCATAACTATTAAAGGAGCTTCAACTGATTACTGTAAAGACTTCAGTGAGAGTGAAAAGACTCATTTTAAGGATGAGATCCCGCTTGGTCGATTTGGTGACCCGCAGGAAATCGCAGACACGGCCGTCTTCCTGGCGCAGAATGAGTACGCTAATAACTGCATTATTAACATTGATGGCGGGTTAAGTGCTGTTTAATTGCCCTCAACCAGTTGTCTGGAACATGCAGTACTTTGGGTAGCTTACCTATCAGTACGGCTCATGAAACCCATCTGAAGCACGTCTATAGCAAAAGAAAGGGATGCGCTTTCGAAAAGATAATATCATTTGACGCTCAAATTCTTTCTAGAGAGATGGTTCTGCAGGAGACAAAACGCAGATTCGACGAGTACAGGAAGACACATTACCTCCTCTCCCAACATCAGGAAACCTTTGCTCAGCTTAGCTGACAACATCTTCGAGTCATTCCAGTCTTGCTTCCGCACCAAAACTGTACGCAACCCCTAAGGTGGGATTTCTGACTCAGTGTTCGTCAACAAGTCCCAGAGAATCCTTCTTCCTCAGTTTGGACTCTCTGTTTCGGATAAGGCTTGTATCCTTAGGAGTGGTGATGCCTTCTTCGGCATGAAATCAAATTGACGATTTTCTTACTATTGCCCTCACAAACAGTTGAGAAAGATACGACTGGAATATTCTGCTGGAGGTGCATTCTTATGTAGCCATTCCTGCTGAGCTACACAGATTCAGACAAACTCAGGATTGAGCGAATGCCACAATAGCCACTAACCCAAAAATGGCTCCTGTAACCTCGCCACAGTTACATTTTCCTGTCAGCCCGTTTCTAAAGGAGCTTTTCTTTCTTGTAGCAGCGAAGGCTTGTAACCACCCTTGCCCCATGGGAGGCGCTATCCTCTTTTCCAGCTAGAAAGCTGAAGCATGGTTTTAGTATCGGAAGTCGTACAGCCCGAGTGCTCCATTGGTCATGAAGTCTTCGAACCCTGCCTATCTAGAGGCTCTCTTGACCTCACTTCGGGTTGAAGCTTCTATGCACGCCACTGCTACCTCCATGTAAGCAATAACATATTGTTGGGACATGCCTGCAGGCTCTTGCTTCATTCTGTTGCCAATGATGGTCAACGCTATCAAGATACGAATGACATGCCTCATTCCCCTCATCTAGGGTACTGGCTTCTCTAACCCGCCTTAAGAAAGAATGACAGACGGGCATTCACTGGAAAAGCATCACCAGCATATTCATAGCTATGTCTGGAGATTCACAGTCCCACAATGACATGTCTACTGACTTGGATATCATCCCCAGCCGCATACCCTATACAAGCAAGCATCACTGCCCTTTCCACACATCCGGGGAAACCATACCTACCAGAAAGTACCGTTATATTCAAGAGCCAAGAAGCGCGCTCTACCCCATTTACAGCACATTAGCTGACTGTTCGCTACTCTACGAGATGTTGCTAGGTATAGATGGAGAGCAAGATAACTACTGGTAAAGATAATGGAAGACATGCTGCTGCGGAACAATTCGATACAAGCCCTGAAACTTTATAGTTGCAAGATATTCGCGTCTTTTTTGGTATAGAACGATAGAATCAAGTAGTTGTAGACAAGAATGCAATTAGTAGTCAAAAGTATTCGGACAGTCCTGACAGTTAATTGATGCCTTACCACTCAGGCAAAAAGATGACAAGAAAGGACATCTCCAATTCTCCTCCGATTCAACCACGCATAGCTCACCCCCAAGACAAAATGAACAATAGACCAGTCGAGCAATCATTAAACACACTACTACCAACTCACGCCAATGATCTCCCTCCAGAGCTCGTCAGCTTAGCTTCCTCCCTCGTCGCGCAATCGCGAAGCTTCTCGGCCAGCCTCAAGCCCGAGGAGGAGATCGCGCGGCCGTATGCTTGTGCTGAGATTGCTTGCCGGAGGTATGCTATCATCTATTTGAGCAATGTATTGATTTAATAGTCTCTAATTTCTTGATTTTTAGGCTAGGTCGAGCCCTCCGGCTACCCCCGTTACTAGGCCATCCGCCCTGTCCTCCGCGCGTCTACAAAAAGCTGTATAGCTTCCTGGATCGGTCTTTAGGCTCGAGTACAGCATCAGCCAAACGTTCGGCTAATGGCTCAGCACCCGGGACTCCTACACGCGCGGGATCGAACCCATCTACGCCTACAAAGGACAGAACGACACTCGCCCGGACACCATCGAAATCAGCCGTGCCAGGCACGCCACGCGGACTCCAGAACACCCCGAGCAAACCCACGCCGTTGAAAAGAGCGATTAGCAACGTCGATTCGCCGTCTCGTACAGTTACACCACAGAGGACGGAAAAGAAGATCAGACCCAATGGTCTTCCGGGCTCGACGATTATTCCTGACGCGCCGGGATGGGTGATGGCTTCCATCCGGACGGTGTGCAAGACACTCTCGACCCCGGCACCGAGAACGAGTACTTGGTCCCGACCTCCTATATCAAAGACGTTTCCGCCGCATATGTTCACCGGCACGTCCTCCATTCTTTTCTTTATTTCGAAAATATCGAACAATGATACCGACGCGGATCTCGACGAGGAAATGCTGGAGTTCCTAGAACCGGTCATGACAGCAAGGGATCTGGAAAAAGACGAGGATTTCAAGGAATTGATCAACGCCTTAATCGTGGCAATCTACTTCCTCGTCCTCGCCCGCCGGCGAAACTCTGTCGACGTCGATGACGAGCAAAACGGGGGATCCAAGAAGCTCGATAAAAAGACCTTTTCCGAAATGCGCCAAACAGCCCTCGTCAGTCTCGGTTTCCCAGCAAACGAGCGCCGACACCGCGCAGATGTCGATCAGTGGATTGCACTCATCATGGAACAGAATTGGGCTCACGGACAAGAATGGTTCGAGAATATCCCGCAGGCCGGCGAGTTAGACGGTGAAGAGGAATATGAGTCGGATGATGGCGCTGCTGATGAAGGGGAAACCGCGAAGCGACCAAAGACTGGCCGTGGATTGCTGAATGCGTCGAGGAAGGGTCTACTTCCGGGATTGGGGACGATGATGCAGGATCGGGTAGATTGGTTGAGCGAGGACCGGCAGGAGGATTATTTGGAGTGGAAGGCGGATATTATGGGAAGGATTGAGCAGGTTGGAAGGACTGGTCGGGTTGGTGCGTAGGGCGGCATTTCGGCATAATTAATTCTTCAGTTCAATGATACCCATAATGCTAAACCAAATTGATATTCCGCAGGGCCCTGGTGTCAACTAGGATTGATACTGTGGCCAACTTCCCGCCAATTGAAAACATCCTCACCTGTGACCATCTATCTCATGTTATAAGTCCGGTATCCTAATCATAGGCCCAAATACTTGTTGTGAAGAGCTTCATGAAATTGGCCTTTAGATACAAGCATTCACTATAACTAACTAGGTGTTAACTAGTTATAGTTAGTTATAGCTATCTTGCCTACTGTTTGCAAATATGTTGCCCCTTCATCCAACCCATCAACCCCCCCCCCCATTAGAACTCCCCTTCACCTTTATACCATTCATCATCCAATAGCTCCGCGTCCAAAGACAATCCAGAACACCTTCACTAATTGACCAACAAAAGCCATTAGCCATCCTCACAAGCTTCTTTGCCTCCACCAGACAGTACTGAAATTCCAACCTGGTGTCATCCACGATCAAACTATACCCTAATTCCCTCAGATCCCTCCTAGTCCTCTCATGGCTATCCATCAGCTTTAACAATCTCGATTCCAGTTCCATGAGGGAAATCTTCTCTTTACCAACATCCTTCTCACGTTGAAACAACCGTAATTCATCAGTTATTTCCTTCAGAGTACCCTGGATGCCTTCCGCTTTTTTTCGATATCTATTAAATTCTTTCGTAAGTTCGATATCTTTCCTAAAATCGGGTACTAATATAGTGTTTCACTGTCTGATATGAAAGAAAGCCCAACAAAATGACAAAATGATATACCATCAACTTCCAAAGACCCTCCCGCTGTGAGTTTCCAAAGCTCCCAAGAATCCACACAAATCAGTCCTTCCACGGGGAAACTCGAGACCTTTATATACCATAGCCCTGCTATCTTACTTGTCTCGCATCGCGCCAACCCCAATGGGGATATTATTCAGAACCCCGCACTTAGGCAGCACCACTGCATTCATTGCCCTCTACCAATGCCACACCTACAGCATGTTACAAAGGACATGTTCCGCGCAGTGCACAATGGAGTCTCTGGAAGTTGTTCGTTGCACGGAAGCCGCTTTGTCAACCCCAAACCGTTCGACAGTTTCGCAGTTAAGGTGTAAGGTAACGATCGACTCTGACACTCGGGGCATGGCTGTTGATTAAGGACCTACAGCCGGGTTGCTTTGACCAAGGTGTTGATTAACTCTTGTTGCTGGTGTTCCAGTGGAAGTCCTCTCTTGACGGACTTGGCCCGCACCAGACCAGCCCATGGAGATCTAGCTATCCTCTTCGTTCAGTCTCAAGTTTAGAAAAAGGTACTAAACAATCAGTGTAAACGATTTGGGGTCTGTCACACTGGACCAAGAAAGGGGTTTAAGTGTGCAGGAGTCGAGGTGGAAGATGTGTCTTTGGGGATAATAGAATGGAGAAGGAACAGCACCTGCTAATTTGGTATATTCGTTTGTCAACGTCCATTTTCCAGACACTAAAATAGCCTGCTGCCAGAGCAAAAAAGTATGTATATGAAGAGAATTCTATAGGTCAAAGCAAACCCCGAGAGAATCACCATTAAAACGAGAGTATGGAAAAAACGAGGGTATATGATGCAGAATAGAAGTCATCAAGAAAGGAAAGAAGAGAAGAAAGAAATCAGTACCAAATACTCCTCGTCCGATGATGAGGAATAGTGTCCCTCCCATCCTTCTCAATCTCCCTCATAGTATCATATAAGAAGAAATCGATCAAAATCGCATTGATCCCGGAAACCTGCGGCTCCTGCACACTCTTCTTGTGTTTCGAGTGCTTCTGGGTCGTGCATTTCCTGGCGTCCTCGAGAGCGTTTGCTTCTTCGTTCGAAGGTGGTGGGTGTAGTTTGACGGATTTTACATCTGGGTGTCGCTTTTCGATTTCGCGCTTGATGAGCTCCACGCACCAGATGCTGACGCCGCGGAGTTCGATTTCCCAGTTGGAGCCGCTGGGGATGGGCTTGAGGTCTTTGATGTGGCTTTCTAACGGGGGTGAGTACATTAGACAGCCGAATTGGTAGAGAATTTGGGGGATACGGTAGTCTGGTATCGTTAGCTGCTGGGTCCCATGAAAGTCGAGGACGGCACTTACCCGCAAACATGGTGACCTTCTCAATGTCCTGGAACGCTCCATAACTCTCGCCGTTGAAGCAGGCCCAGAGGTCCGCGACGAGGATCTGAGCTCGTTTGTACAGCCGGACCCTCCGGCCGTGGAAGGTCGTCTCATCCCGGAAGCATGGGAAGCTTTCTGCGAGTAAGTTGACAAGCGATGCTGCAGAGTAATGTGCGCTGTAGATGCAGTTCGTAAAGCTGCCGTCAAAATCCTTACACAGCACCCGTCCAGCCTCGCGCAAGCACTGAATCCGTTCCGGGAGCAAAGGAATCTGCTCCTCCGTCGCAGACCGGAACACACGTTTGATCACGTCGTCCGTACACACATCCTCGTTCACCCAGTATTCAGGATCCGTGATAGGAATCCCCTCATCCAAAGCCCTCTGCAGCGCCGCAACCAAACCCCAGTACCCCGTCCACTTCCTCCCACGATACTCGATCGCACACCGCTTCTCCTCGTCGCGCTCCTCCGACCAGAAACTAAAGTTCAACAGGTCCATAGTGAAAATAAAATCGACCGTGCTCTCGTCCTTGGACTTGGGGTGTAGCTCGTGCTCCGACCAGGTGTGCGTCGAGTACTCTTTCTTCAGCATCATGCGCCAGATGGTCTCCGCGACATCCTTAGTCTTGCCCGCGCTCAGGGCGACGTCAATGGCGTTGTCGTAGACGTATTCAGCGTTCTCGAGGACCTTTGTTTCCGCCGCGCGAGGGTTCGCTGCACCTCCGCCGAGGCCGAGCGATTTGCGAAGGAGAGCTAGGAGCTCGGGATCCGCTTCGTCGTCCGACATGGTGCTTCTTCTCATCGACTGGCGTGGATTTTGTGAGATATATTTGCTGACTGGCCTTCAAGAGCGCGCAGTCAGGAGTTGAAAGGACGTTGCAATGGGTGTGAAAAGGAGGGAGAAAAAGTTCGGCCATCTCCACGGCAAGCGATCGAGAGGCTTGTTTTTTTTTTTAAGTCCACAGATTTCTCCACGAGGAACTATTCTTGGGCATAAAAAGAAGAGAAGAGGCACATCAAACAAGGAAAATGAGGCATCTTGAAACAGTTCCTTTTCTGTTTTTTTTTTTTTTTTTTTTTTTTTTTTTTTTTTTTTTTTAATTGTATAACTATAGAAGAGTCTGCGACTGTTTTACTAAGCAGACAGGTCGACCATGTGGGAGGATTGATCTATCAAGGGAAAGACACGGAGGTATAGAGTCTAGATTATCGAGCAGAAGATGATAATCATAGAAATGGTCTGTGAGTATCCCGGTATGGTCAGAGCATGGGAATAGGTACGAGACATGGATGGCTATAGCTCAGCTTTTATAAATGATACGACAAGAATGCCGATGCTGTCGCTTATTCCCAGATCCTAGAATCCCACCTATTAAGACATGTCAGTAGTGCAAACGGTATCTGTACGGAATACTGCGTGAAGCATCACTCCACCAGCTCCTTTCAAACCGTCATTGTCTCCTGAAACACCAGAGCTTTGGGCAGGTAGTTATGGCGAGGTCTGGCTAAAGAAGAAGGGTCTGGCCGATGCAGGTGCATGGATCTTCGTCTTTTTTATAGACCCGGACTGCATGGCGTCTCACTGCTGTGTCTTTATTGTACTCAAGGCTGTGTCTGGAAAGATGCGCATCTGCTGGCAAAGGTCCCAAGGAAGGATCCTTAAGAAGCCGGGTATTCGTTTGTATAGACAAAAGTGAATCCTTGGCTGTGTTGCTGTATAGCTGTCTGGATATCCACAGGGATGGTCGGACCTGGACCGGTATTAGCTGGCAGTTCTCAGTCAGGAATGGCAGCTTACTTGCTTACTCCTGTGTTCCTTGATTATTCACTGCCGTCATCCATTCTTAATCCAAATAAGTCCAGTCGTAGTAGACAGACAGTTGTGTGGGCGGGTCAGTAAGACAGTAACTCAGTAGTAGAAGCTGTGTCGGAGCTCTCGCCTATCTCCGGATTTCCCAGCTCTTTCTCTTCCCTCTTCCAACTTCTTCTCCAACTCGTCATTCTTTATCCTCTCTCTCCTTCACCAACTTTTCAAACCTCTCTCTACAACGTTTCCTTTGTCTTGCCAAGTGATGATTTTCTCGTTTTCCTGAGTATCCTGCAACCATGACGCGAGATACTTATCTCAAGCGCTCAGTCGGAACTCTCGCCAGGCGCATCAAAGAGGTATCTCCTAGCTATGAACTTTTTCTTTTACTGTCCTCGCAAATTCCACTTTACGCGATCGCATTGCTGATATTTCCTGTCTGATCTACAGTCGCGTGTGCTGCTCGTGGGCGCTGGCGGCATCGGCTGCGAGCTGCTCAAGAACCTCCTCCTATCTGGGTTCGGCGAAATTCACATCATCGATCTCGATACAATCGACCTGAGCAATTTGAATCGCCAGTTCCTCTTCCGTTTCGAACACATCAAGAAGCCCAAGGCACTGGTGCGTCTCCGTCGCCCTCCACCCCCGTCGACCCCTCCCTTCCCCCTCCGACTTCTCCCCCTAGCAACCGTATAATTTCCCCTTGTCTGACGAGTCGCCGTTTGTTGTATAGGTTGCGAAGGAAGTGGCACACAAGTTTCAGCCGCGCGCGAAGCTGGAAGCGTACCATGCCAACATCAAGGACAGCCAGTTTAACGTCGACTGGTTTGGTGGCTTTGATGTGGCGTTCAATGCTTTGGACAACCTCGATGCACGGCGCTATGTCAACCGGATGTGTCTGGCAGCTGGCGTGCCTTTGATTGAGAGCGGAACTACGGGGTTCAATGGTCAGGTGCAGGTCATCAAAAAGGTGGGCATAATGCGATGCGACGCGATGCGCGGGGATTGTGCGGTTTGGCTGATAATCTACAGGGCCAAACTGAATGCTACGATTGCAATTCCAAGGAAGTCCCGAAGTCGTTCCCTGTCTGTACTATCCGGAGCACACCCAGTCAGCCGATCCACTGCATTGTCTGGGCTAAGAGCTACCTTTTCCCGTATGTGCTCTACTCCAAGTTTGCACGATCAAGAGATTCTAATTCTTTTCAGTGAGCTGTTTGGGAGGAGCGAGGATGAGACAGAAGAGCTTGACAGCTCCGAAGATGCCGAGAACGGTAGGTTAAGTCCCGCTTCCAAAGCACCTCGATTTACTGACAACGAATAGCGGAGGAAATTGCGAACTTGCGCAGAGAAGCACAGGCCCTCAAGGAGATTCGTCAGTCCATGGGGTCCGATGAATTCGCCCGCAAGGTATTCGAGAAGGTGTTCAAGGAGGATATTGAAAGGTTGAGAGGGATGGAGGATATGTGGAAAACCCGGAATCCACCAGAGTCCCTTGATTTCGACAAGCTGGAGGAGGTGTCTTCATCGGTCGAAGCTACTGTTTCTAGCAATGATCAGAAGGTGTGGTCGTTGGCGGAGGACTTCGTCGTTTTCAAGGACAGCTTGGATCGCTTGAGCAAGAGACTGAGGTTGCTTCAGGAGACTGCCATGGGCGACAGTCATCCAATCCTAGACTTCGATAAGGACGACGTTGATACCTTGGACTTTGTTGCGGCTACTGCCAACCTGCGAGCTGCAATCTTTGGAATCGATCCTAAGTCGAAGTTCGATACGAAGCGTGAGTTCGCGCGAGATCTAGGTTTCCCGGAAGATGCTGACTAGTATGACAGAGATGGCCGGTAATATTATCCCTGCCATCGCTACTACTAACGCTATGACCGCCGGTCTTTGCGTTCTACAGGCCATGAAGGTTCTGAAAGATGACTATGCTAATGCTAAAATGGTCTTCCTGGAGCGCTCCGGTGCTCGTGCCATCAATTCAGATTCTCTTAAACCACCTAATCCTAACTGTCCAGTTTGCTCGGTCGCAATGGGCCGTGTGGAAATCGACCTAAGGCGTGCTACGCTGAACAACTTGGTCGAAGATGTGCTCCGCTCTCAGCTCAGGTATGGAGAAGAGTTCTCTATCAGTAATGCACTGGGCACTATCTACGACCCTGATTTGGAAGACAATCTGCCGAAGAAATTGCGGGACTTGGGTGTGAAGGACGAAAGTTTCTTGACTGTTGTTGACGAAGATGATGAACCGCGTGTGAATCTTGAATTGATCGTGAAGGCTCCGGAAGAGTGAGTGGCCGCACTATTACGCATTTCTAAGCAACTGACTAACGATGCATGAGTAGGTCTCCCTTGTCAAACGAAGAGAAACCAATCTCCCTGGAGAAAGCCATCGACATCCCCCGCAAGCCTAAAGCCCCGACACCAGCACCTCCTACCCTTCCCGAAACCGTCAGCGACACCACAGGCGTGAAGCGCAAACTTGAGGAGACAGAAATCAACCAAGAAGATGCAGATGTCAAACGGATTCATACGAACAAGGCCGCTAATGGAGACGACGGCACACAGCCCATCGTCTTGGACGAGGCGGACGGCGGTGCTATCTTGATTGATGATTGAATGATTTATGCTGGGGTTGATATTGGATAGCCATTGATTTATCAGTTTTATTCTCTGTAACATATAGCTTTGTTGTAAAACAGAATGGATTATTTGGATCATCACGGTTTTTATGTCTTGACTCTTTTAACACCAACAGTCTTCTATCAGCTAATTCGGCCCACCAAGGGAAATGAATATGCACCTAGATCTCCTCCCGATCAAACCGCTCATAATACCTGGCACCTCATCAATCCGAATCGCCGCCGTCGAAATAAAACTAGGCCTCGCCCGTCCCGCCGAAATCAACTCAATAAGCTGCGGCGCCAAAACTCTCGGATCAGAGGAAGCGAAGAAGTACCTCAGATGCTTTACCACCTAACTAACCCCTTTAGGTGTGGACTCTATCGAGAGTGAATGGTTGTACACTTTATGTACTTTGTGGGACGGTTTGATCTGTCATGGAGTCAAAGAAGATATATTATTGTGAATGCACCAGTTTTATCACCGACTCCTATCGACGGTAGGAAGGAGATATAGTGCAGTAAACACTCAGAGCTGCTTGAGGTAGCGCTATTTTCTCATCACTCAGATCATGGTACCTGTTGCCTGGGAGCCTGGTGAATTATTTTCTCCCACCATCGACATCCTCTGTTTCTTCTTTGAGACAATCGTAAGCAAAGCAACAACAGCGTGAACCAGTATCTCTAGCTTGCAGCCCAACTTACTTGACAGATTTGCTGACGGGACACCCAGCAGAAACGAAAGTACATCGATCGCCCGACTTTTCCGCCATGGACGACGACGTTCCAGTATCCAGAGCACACACGAAGACACTTGACCCAGCATATCTGTCCAAAGAAATCTTCTGTAAACCATCCAAGCCGTGTCAAGATATTATCACTTGGGCGTGGCTATAATAACGGAGGAGATCCCAGTGCCCTTCTGGGCTTCTCTCCAGGTCAGGTCTGTGACTTGGACATGCTTGAGGGGCTCATCAAGAAGGCAGAAGCAGCGTCGGACTTCGTATGGACGGTGGCCAAATACATATGCGAGGAGCTTTCATTGCTTTGGCCCCAGAAACTGAAGAAGGATTCGTATGACGACGATACCGCGAAGAAAAAGACGGTCCAGGAAACGGAGTGCGATTGATATTACGACCCAGCGAGCGAAGCACGTGTGTGTTCTAAGAAAGTCGGGCCCCATCACGAAGACCCCGACCTCATCGGCTGGCTCGACTTTACAGTCGACATGCAACGCACGCCTTACGGGATCTGGTTCAATTCCCCTGGCGGACACAAGTGAGTGAAAACGGGGGATCGGTTCATAATCAGCACCGAGAAGCCGGAAACCCACCCTCTTCCCAGCATCGAACTCCTTGGTCTTCGATTTCATCTCCAGATATTGGCAGTCATGAGCGCAGCAGGTACGGATGATAACCTAAAGATCATTGAAGACGACGAGGATTGAGCCCACGATAAGAGCTGATAATATGCAACGTATGTTGACCACGAACCGTTGTCAGCCTCTCATTCCGCCGCTCCCCTGTCTTCATTCCAGTCGACCGAACGCCATGATGCTACAGCAAGGCAGATTTTCCTCCCTAATATTGGCGACGGCGACGAAGATAGTCTTGGGTCTCCGGATGTCAACTCAGCATGATGGTGAGAACTCCCAGTTAAGATAAATAGTCTTGTGGCAGGGTGAGGGCAACGAAATATATAGCTGGTAAATGGATGTTGCCTGTTGTTTCTGATCGACAGTCATGAACGACGCCAGAAGTTCATCCCGGCTCTGTTTCCGGTTTTGTAGTATCCGAATTTGTACTACGTACTCTGTATACTGGTATCCCACTGGGGGTAAGCAGTTCGGAGATAGGACTTAGGGCTGACAGGTAAAACAAGTAGTGTTCAAGATAAGTCACACTAGCGCATTCCCCGCCGTAATTCAGTTTATGCCAGAATTTTGATCATTTAAACTGTATACTTTCAATGGTACAGATTCATACTACAGGAAGAAAACAGAAGTGTTTATCACATGACCCCGCGGAGCACCGCCTCGATCGCGGATTACCACTGATTCAATACACCTGTCTCTTCTCTACCTTGGTCTTGCTTATCGAGTCATGACTACTATCTTTCTATTCTGCACCGAAGATGTACCAGAAACAGTATGGAAATACCTTCCGAGACTAGAATATGATGACAACCCGGAATCGCTGATCGCAACTCAAGACAATCAACCAACTCATGACCGAATTCTCCCGAGACAGCGGATTCGGGAACGTCTTTAGCCTAGTTCGCACACTGGATCAAGACCATTTTGATAATTGGGGCACTGAGCCGCCAGTTCAACCCTTCACCACCGGATTCAAAGATGCCACCGATACCGAACTCCGTCTCTACACCCACCACAAGGTGAAAGACCTCAAGCGCACAGAAAACAGAGGCGGTATTACACAATATTGGATTGCTAAGCTCGATGAGCGGTCATCCCATGACTCGACCGTGATAATGCAGTACTGCATGGAGAGAGAAATCTGGGCACAGATGCTCGAAGACGCTGAGCAGGAATTCTGCATACCGGGCCAGACTGATGTTACAGATGATGAGATCTGGTGGAAGTGGCGCGTGCAGTTTAAGGACTCGTTTCAGTTGTTTAATAGTGTTGATGAGGGAGATCTTGATATGATGACTTTGTATACGCGGCCGGAGTATCTGGATTCGGATGGGGTCTTTCATGTGGATATTCCGAGGAAGATTATTAAGGGGGAGATTACGGACCCTGTTATACACGGTGTAAGTTAGCTTCACGGTGCTGATATAATTGTATTTTGTATACAAAGTTTCGCTTGGACCATCATCGGTCATCGCGATGACACGGGGTTTGCGGAATTAAAGGATACCCACACGATAAGGAATCAGGAGGGTAACAAGAGGCAGACGGATGTACTTACAATTGAGGGAAACAGACTATATAATGGCCATGCTGCTACCTTGAGGACCATAGTCCATCAGGTCAAGTTTGAAACTATCCGTCGCAAGATATCAGTTGCACAATGGTCCAAGCTATCCAATTCCGTGGCTCACCTTCCGGAGAGGTTATCCAGAAGACCTCTGAGCTCCTTGATATTCAGCCTGATGAAGTCCAGGTGAAGATCACCCATAGTGGTCTGTGGAAGTGATATCCACATGCTCACGCAGCCATTGGTGCTTGGTCATGAAGGTGAGCATACGCTATGCAGAACGGAGCGAAATCGATTAACTTAACTCTATCCAGGCATCGGAGTTGTCGAGAAAGTCGGAACGGCCTGCACCCAGGTGACCGTGTCGGCTGGGGCCCTGCCAGCTCGACATGTGGAAACTGCGACATGTGCACCACCGGAAAGGACGCATATTGCTTCAATGCCAAGTACTACGGATTCCATGACTTTAAGATCAATGGCTCTGTCTGCAGCCACGATGTCCGTAAGGAGCAATGGCTATTCAAGATCCCCGATGCTATTTCCTCTCTCGACGCTGCTCCTTTGATGTGTAAGTCGACCTCAATCGCAAATGGACAAAGGACTAACCTATACAAGGCGGCGGCGGTACCGTCTGGGTGCCACTAATCGAGCACTGCAAGGCCTATGAACGTGTCGGTATCATTGGAATTGGCGGTCTCGGCCATCTTGCCATTCAATTCGCAGCGAAAATGGGCTGCGATGTCGTTGTCTTCTCGTCTACCGAGGACAAGCGTGAAGAGGCCTTGAAGCTCGGTGCTAGCGAATTCTACGCGACGAAAGGAATATCGAACTATGCTCAACTCAACGTGCCAAACCAGTCGACCGTCTCCTGATCACGACTTTGGCCAAGTTTAATCTGGACCTGTTCTATCCTGTGTTGGCACGTAATGCTACTATTCTCCCCTTGTCTGTTGATGGTGGAGACTTGACTGCTCCGTACATGCCTACGGCTATGTTCGGGAATAGCATTGTGGGCAGCTGTATTTACAGTCGTTACCCTCAGTATGTGCTTTCGCTAGATCTTTTGGGAAGAGAGCTAACGAGATACAGGAACAAAATGCTTGACTTTGCTGCGCGCCACCGGATCTACAGCATTGTTGAAAAGTATCCCATGACTCTGGAGGGTGTTACGGAAGCTGCCAATAGATTGAGGGATGGAAAGATGTGATACCGTGCTGTTCTCAGCTGGGATGCTTAAATTAACGTAAATACTCTCGAGTATCTTACATTTCTATCTGAAATCTGTCTGTGTAGAAGTTTCCGGAAGGTGATCATCAAACCTTGATTACAAAATAGGAGGCCAACCGTATGCTTAGTTTCGTTAGACCGAACCCTAGTCGGGCGTTTCCGTATATGGAAGGTGGTAGGGACATACCATCTCACCGCCCTTGGACGTGTTGAAATTCTGCCGCGTCCGACAACTTGGAGACTAGGATTGATTTCATAGCTTCGTTCCATCCTGATACTTGCAGCTCTTCAGAATAAATATACGGCGCAACAATGTCTGTTACAGTGAGTCGCGACTGGATTTATTCCGCACGGCACAAACGCTGACGGTAACAGCTCCATACCACCCACGGCGACCTCAAGGTCGAGCTCTTCTGCGAAGCCGTCCCTGAAACCGCACAAGTACGTATACTTGACCAAATTAAGGGCTTCAAATACTAACAAACCAACCAGAACTTCCTCGCCCTCTGCGCGACTGGCGCATACAACAACACCCCCTTCCACCGCTTAATCCCCGGCTTCATGATCCAAGGCGGCGACATCTCCCTCGGCGACGCAGCGCACTCCTCCCCTGAAACCTCTGCAAAACCCGTCCTCCCCTTCGAAGTCCCCAAGTCCGGCACCTCGATTTTCCACCCCTCTGCGCTGAACCAGGAGATCAGCCTCCCCGCCCTCCGACACCATACCCGCGGGATGCTATCTATGGCATCTCGGCCCGTGAAGGACCGGACAGCGCCGGGGTTCCAAGGTGCGACTGGGACGACGATTAACGGGAGCCAGTTCTTTGTCACACTTGCGGCCGCGCCGCATTTGGACGGGGCGAGTACGGTGTTTGGGAAGGTGTTGAATTTGACGGCGCAGGATGAGGGCGGGGATGTGTTGGCGAGGTTGGAGGGTGCTAATGTGAAGATTGATAAGAAGGGGAGGGTTGTGCAGCCGAAGGATGGACAGGAGGAGGAGCATGATGCTTTGCGGATTAACACGGTGACGATTCATGCGAATCCATTCGCTGGGTGAGCTGCTTTGGAGACGGGTCTACATTGATGAGCGCGAAATCATCGGGATATAATATGGCATGATGGCAGGGCGGGTTGACCGCGGGTTCGAAAACAGAGAAAGCGAATCCAAACCGCAATGGCCTACGGCCACTTTTAGCGCTGTGGCGGTTGAAAATACCCTCCTATTGATGGGATTCCTTCGTCACGCCCTTGTCAAGGTCCGAGTTACGGATGGTCCACAGACGGTGGCTCGACAAAAGCCATCCAGGCCACGGCTACATGCCTTTGAAACGAGCCTGCTTCACCATGTAAATAGACAGATGTATGTATATGCTTGCTATACCATCCTTGCTAAACATGTCCAATTGAGAGTACTATTGTGACTGTATCACTTTACCTGTATGACAGAGACTGCACAAATGCATAGCAGTTTGCGCTTGGTATTGCACTGAATAGGCAGGTGCCGTAGCTGCCTAAACGGTCAGTACCTCAAGACACCTTCCCCCGTCTCGACCGCCGTCCATCTCTGACCCTGCACAAACACAGCACTATGCATCCAGTTCTTGCTTCCATTACCAAATTGGTCGTTAGGGCTGGTTCTATTCATATATTTTTTATTGGTTTAAACTAGAAGACCTCGATCCGTCTATACTGTCCTCACCTTGCCTCCTAGCCGGACTAGAGACCGGAACGGACTCCCTAGCGAGGCGACGCACGCACGCACTTCGGAGCGGATTGAGAACGGTTTTTATTGGAATTTGGAAAGAACGAATCAGGAAAAGGACCATTGAACCTGTGCGGGAACGATATCAGATTGTACTTGTCCCGGTCGAGGTTTTTGAAGTGGCAGAGGATGTTTCCCTTGATCCTATGGCCCAAACGGAGGTTCTCATGTCTGTGGCTGTCTTGGTGACTTTTGACGGATGAATTGAACACAGAGCGACATATGGACCAAGACGGAACACACAAGCAAACGACTACACCCACGCCTATCGAGTTTCAGACATCGCAAGTTAGAAACTCGGATACCCGGGAAGAGAAAGGAGTCAGATTTCATTTTGCCCCGGCCCACGTGTTTACAGCTAAACACCTATGGAACGAATTCACTGGGAAAGACCACGAATCACTCGCCAGGCGACTATACTTCGCACACGAGCGAGCGAACATCTGACCCCGGCAGCGTTTCTCTAGGGATGCGCTCGGGGCTCAATGTGCCCACATCCGAGACATCTTCAGCGTGTAGAGGCCGAAAGGAAGATCTATGTGAGAGAATTTCCCGGTACACAGTTTGGATGAGACCGAGAAAGCCACCACTTCCGGAAAACGGCCGGCAGGATAACGTGTAGCGTCCTTCAATCCCCGGCTACAATGCTGTGATCTACTACACGGTCACTCGCGCGCTGATCCCATCCAGCGCTGACCATGGCTAGCAAAAAGCCGTTCAGTTCGTTAAAGCAGCCCGGTTGCAATACCTCATATTTGGAAGACCAAGCAAGGCAGCTCAACGACAAACTGAGGCCAGTGAACGAGCAGTTGAATTCCCGTGCGACATTCCGTGACACCGCCTACTGGAAACAGGCAGTGGTGCTGTAAAGGATGGATGTCGACAAGCAAATAGCTTACATGGTATTTAGAAGGAAGGTTGATGTATTGTTCGCTCCACGAGTCATGTGCGGACGGTACTCACTCGAGAACCTGACATTTCAGAGCAACGTATGAGATGATTTACAACAAGCAGGGCCTAGGATTTAGAACCCGGCACAGGAGAACGAAACTCATTATGGCAGATCAAGTTTGGGAGAGAGTTGCCACCCAACACGGGTGCAGGTAACAACCCAATGAAGATTGGATCTGGTACCCTATGTTGAGCTCGTGGAGGACGCATTTTTGCGGTGATGCACGGACTAGGTTCCCATATCTTGCCTGTTAAAAGAACCAGGAACGTCCCGTACGACGACGTTCTTCTCGCAACATACGTTAAAGATGTCTTCGGAAATTGACATCATTCCAAGCCTGGAGGAACAACCGACAAATCCAAGAATAAGAAATTTGTCTTGGACATTCCGGGATATATCAACAACAATTGTTTACGATCCAGAACGCTAAATACCATTGCTGCATGCAAATTCTTAAGGTTGGCCGGACAGAGGTGCCAGCGCCGGTACTCCTTAGGGATCAGATAACATGAGGACCACAATGTAATTCTCTGTTGAAACTTTTGTATACCAAATAAATAGACTCCTCGAAAACATAATAACCGAGTTGTTTTCGTCATACCCATTGCTTGCTGAGATACAGAAGTCAAGCAACTCAAGTCATTGCCGGCTTGCCATCAAGCATATGCAAATCCAAGCTATAATACCGACCAAGACCAGCCATATATGCTATTCTCTGTAAATGAAACTGCAACTCAAGAAGCTCCTTGTTGGGGAGGGGCAGATGTTCTAACTACATCCTTTGTCTTGATTACAATTTGTCCCTAGTTCTCACCTCATGATAAATTCCTGGACCAGGCTTTATTATCAGATCCATTAGGATATTAAAGCTGTTCTTTGTTGAATCAAGACCCATAGAAGACAATGGAAGCATAACCAAAGACACAGAATCATAAGACATCGTGCTCTTGCTTCGGTTGCCAATACCACTCCACCTCAAGTTCAGTCATGGTAGCATTGTATTCCAGTGGCCGAATAGCAAATGCACCCATCCTCCACATCTAGTATATCTCAGGAGACATACACAGACGATTGTAACATGCATGTATGGCTTTGATGGGATTAACCGGGTCCTGAAAAAGCAACCCCTTCCAATGCTGTAACTTTTCAGTGGACCAAAAGATTGACAGCAGATCCCAGAATTTCATAGTATGTTGGCCTTGTCCTATGAGGTAATTGGGATAAATATATGCAACGTGAGTTGGTGCTAGTCTTTTGAAAACACAGTGACTGCCATCACGTTCATCGGCTTCCTCAGCAGGACATGGGTCTTGCGTAGATGATCCGCTGTCTGTTGAGATGGAGGATGATGAGACAGAGTCTCCATCAGTTTCTTGATCTTCTTGTAGCCACAATAATGGGATCTGAGGACTGCAATATTTTGCAAAAGAAGTGATGAAAAAAGGGGCATGGTGGGCGTTGTTGACTATAACTTCAAGCTGACTCAGGTCACACACCTGGAGGCATGCCCAGAATGGAGCTGGGACCTTGTTAGCACCAAGCGCTTTGCTAAGATTATGTAGCAATTCTTGACGTCTCTTGCTTGGTATGTTGAAGTTCTCGTGGGACTCTTCGGCAGCTGGAACAGTGCCGGAATAAGATGTTTTGGGGTGCGGGGGGGTTGTTCATCATTTATTTAAGCGGAAACAGGATACTTGGTTAGTGGAAAGGAAAGAAGATATGACGATGTGCTAAGTGCTAGGCAACACTAGCTTTCTGTGTCTATTAGAGCCTACGACGATATGGACGGATGGAGATCTACATGAAAGACATTCCAAATGATTTGCAACGAATGGAATGAGGCCAAATTACAGTGATAGATGCTCAGATGAAGATTGGATCTAGTATATTCCGGAGACTTGACAACATCCACAGAACGCTGAAGACGTGTGCTTTCATTACTGTATATAATTTCGTCGGCAAAGTGCAAGCATCATAGCACTATCATTCAACTGTGAAGACCACAATGCCATTTCTTGTCGAACTTTTATGAACCAAATAAACAGAACCAAACCCCAGCTGGTATATAAAACGACCCCATTTCGAAAGAACTAGACCCTATGCAGGGCCTGGGACACGCCATCATCATGCAATCAACGTATGCGTTAGGAAAGATATCAAGGAAAGAGAGACATTAAGAAGATCATGCACATCATAAAGACAAATCATAGCAAATAACTCAAAGAAAACAAGGGTATCAGATCACGACTTCTGCTCGCCATTACCCTCGTCCTTCTTCTCAGCATCCTCCTCGTAACCCTCAGTTTTCATGTCTTTCAGACCAAGGTCGTCCTCCTCCTCGTCTGTCCGCGTGTACTCCACGAGGGTAAGCTGGGGGTCCGCGGCCGGCGCACACAGGTCCTGGACGTAGCTGTTGGCCAAGGGGTCCTGGAGGGTAATGACGAAAGGCATCTTGCCCTCGATGGCAGAGTCAAGGCGGGAGAAGAAGCGCGCCCACTTGTCCTTGTCAGATGACTCCATACTGTCACCTCCGGTCTGAGTGGTGTCGTCGACATCGTAAATCTGGCCCTTCAGCTGGTCGCGAATTTCGGTAAGCAGACCCTCGACGGTGGTGAAGCGGCCGCCCAGGGTACCGGGTTCGACGGTGACTTCAAGTTCGTCGGAGTGCAGGGCGCAGGTGTCGGATTTGAGGATGTCGCGGGAGAGATCGACTTCGTTCTCGACGCGGAGGGTGATCTTCTTGCCCTTCTCGGGGACTTCACCACCGGTCTTGACGTCGCTGGTACGGTATCCGCAGTGCTCGCAGACGGTACCCCACAGGTAGACTTCCTTGAAGAAGGGAATGTTGACCTTTTTCATGTTGACGAAGCAAGACTTCGAGCAGCCAGGGCACTCGGAGGGAAGACTGTAGACCTTGCCGTCAACGATTTCGGAGTCGTTAGCGTCGATCTCCGCGGTCTCAGCAGCAACGGCCTCCGCGTCGCCGGCGATACCGAGTTCTTCATTCTGCTCGTGGGTACGGGGGTAGTCGCGACGCCTGTACTTGGCGCCCTTGTCGAGCGGGTTCGGCGCGATCCACGAGTTACCAGTCGGGTCGTCGAGGGAGATAACGAACGGGAATTCCTCGCGGTTCATCATCTTCTCGAGCTTTTCAATGAGCGGAGCGAGCGCGTCGTGCAATTCGGGGGCCTGGGCCTTGCGCAGCGGCTGCTCGCTGGCGAGGTTGTCGTGGATCCGTGCGATCACACCCTCCACCGTTGTCATCTGGCTGTCGCCCTTGGGCATCTCGATACCAAGCGACTCGAGCTTGAAGGTCGAGGTGTCGCTGCGGATGACCTGACGCCGGAGATCCTCGTCGCCCTCCACGTTCAATGTGTACATCGATCCTTGCTCCTGGATCTGACCGGCCGACTTGACGGAGTTGTTGCGGAAGTTGCAGTGCTCGCATTCGAAGGATTCGAGGATGATGTCGCGGAAAAAGGGAACACGAAGGAGAAGGAGCTTGGTCATTCCCTGTGCCATTTGTTATTATCTCAATGCGAAAGACATTTATGAAACCCATGGAAGCATACATTTTCATGGCAGTTCATGCAAAGACTCTCCAGCTGCATAACACCAGTATCCTCGTTTCTGTCCACCAAGTCACCGGGCTTCTGGAAGGCCGACTGCGCGGCATCGTTCGTCTGAGCGTCTCCGGACATGATGAAGTCTGTGTCTGTGTCTGTCTGGTAAGTGTAGCGTATGTGACTGACTTCGGCGATGCGAAGGAGGAAAAAAAAAAAAAAAAAAAAAAAGCGGGGTGGCGGGCGATAAGAGTCAAATTACTCGCGACCAAGATACTAGCAACAGCAAACTCAAGATTGAAAGACAAGAGGAATCTCCAAGAGAAGAGAGTAATGCGACAGGATTATATACTTCCTTAGACTGTCACAAAAGATACAAAAGCCGGAAGAAAGAAAAAATCGCGGGAATGTTCCTTGGGCTTCCACTTATCGCCAGTGGCGGGGCAGGGGGGATTAGTCAGACGGCGAAATTTGGGGTAGGGCTATATTCATCATGGGAAATTATTGCAGGACTTCATTGTATTTAGCTGAGATTGTTCTGATACGACTATGAATCCCCATATCAACGCATCAACATGCCTACTTGCCCCCGCATAATCGCAAATGCGCCGATAACTGACGGTAGTTAGCCATGTCAAAGCAACCGGGAAGGGGAGACTTATAAAAAAAAAGAGGCCGCTTCCTCCGAAGAAGAAGCGGCAGTCCATGAGCAGTAACTGCGTCTGGAAACGTTCAGTTTCAGTGCCTCAGAACTATTATCCAACAGCCCACAGAGTCCGTCAATCAGCATCCAAATCCTCGTATATCGAAGCGCTTTCTTCGCCCGTTGCTCAACTCGCCAAGGACGGCACTGAAAAGTCCAAAAGTGACTCAATGACCAAGCGGCAACGCAGACAAGCCTAGACTTTGATCCTCACTCGAGAGAGGTCCCGCGTAGTACCGTTCGCCACTGAATGCTCCCAAACAAGGTGCCAGCCAAATTAGACAAGATCGAACCTTGCGAGCGAGAGAAAAGGAACTTGTTTTGCTTCAACGGAGAAACTTGTAGCCATAAGAACTTGACGAACGTATAAAAACGGACAAAAGCCCATATGTTGCTGAAACAGAAACTGAACGACCAGACCGCAGTAGCTCGATGGACACAACCTGCGTTGTCAATCGTCCTCTCATGTCCGTTGCAGAGGAGGGAAGACGGCCCGGAGTCACTCCAAAAAATGCCCAGTCGATTTTGCTCGATACACCCCAACTCCCAAAGACTATTAGACGCGCAGATCACACTGTCCGTGCCATTCCAAGACCGCTAGGAACAAACATCTCGTGTGTAGTACAGTACCCCCAGGGACAAGTTTTTGTTTCCTCTCCTCATCACCGGAGTGGCTTGGAGGGCGTTTTGAGAAGCGGACAAAGAACATCCACAAAAACCGCTTCCTTCTCCCCGGAGGGAGGTGACGAAACACAAGTTCAGTCATTTTATCGCCGCCCATCAATCTATTTGCAACCTACATTGCAAAGAGATGGTTAACACGGTCGATCGGGATCTCCTCTCGAAGCACGAATCTATGGCTGATGCCGCGATTCGAGGTCGCCTAGCCACAAGAGCCGGACCCAGGAGGTGGAGAACAGGTACAAGATACCCAGATATCTCGAGGTTGGGAACATGCACGGGACAGCTGACAGCCAATAGTTGAAATAGGGATAGTAGCCGCATGACACGAGACATTTCTGGTTTCACAAATTGAACACCATCCGGAATACGGCAACAAGCCAAAATTCTTTGACGGCATCACTCAGGGAGTAATAACCGATCAAAGGACCATTCGGTTCAGAAGTACAAAAGACCTCGCGACAACGAAGCTTTCTGAGCAGCGCCTGGGCACTGTCAAAGAACCAGTTGATTCCGACGAGTGGATCTTCGACGTCCTGACTTCCTGGCCGTTTGTGGGCAACTGTCAAGACAGAATTGTTGCATTCATGGTGAACAGTGTTTGCAAAACGCAGAATGAACCGTTGTCACAAATGAAAAACTGCAGTCGTAACCAATCACTGCACTGTCGCAAAAAGCTCCCAAAGACAACCTCCAAAACAAGAGGTGCCCGGCATGTTCCACCTGCTCTGTCTCCAGGAGTTCCTAACTCAGGCATAGAACGGACATCCCATTGCGACCAGCATGCTCCGTCCAGCATTAGTAAACCGACGCGTGCCCCTTCTGGGAACTTAGAACGCATAGTAAACCGTCTTTCAATGCCCTGAGGCTCTGGACATCAGATACCTTTTCGTCTCCTCGCTCCTAGCCAGAACGATTCAACTAGTCAGAGTATCCGGCATGCGCAAACCGTGAAACTGCCGCCGAAGCAGCGACGCGATCCAGCGTATTAGGGTTAGGTTCCCAATTCTCAACCACCTCCTAGGCAGCTCTTATCGCACGGTACCAGATGGCATCGTAGAGACACGAGTACTTTTGAAGGGCTTGGAAAAGCGTAGGATGAGAATTGGAAAGCTATGTGGGGGGCAGGTTCTGTACAAGTGCGCCTGCAGCTGCAAGCAGAGAGTTGCGACCAAGCGATGGAAGGAATGAACGGGGAAACACAACCGTACGTCATCGTAGAAATTGGGTTCGATAAGGCATAAAAAAAAAAAAAAACAGAAACCGTAATGACCGACGATTCGAAATGATAGCTCGTCTTGTCACTCGCAACGCCGTTTGAGAGGGATCGATATCGCAGTTGTTGGTGATGAGAAGGAGAGAAATCGCTGAAGGACAGGAGTTGATACGACGCGACGCGCTGGCACGTGATTGGCCAAAGGTCTGATTTGGTTAGTGCAAATTTAAAGGCGGTGGCTGGAAATGCCAAAACTTATGCATGGTATATATCACGTGATGCATATCGCCTCAACGCCCGATATTTGCTCGATAGACGACTGTCTTTGGAGTATATTCGACCTGTCTTTAATAATGGGAGATCTTATACGGACTAAACAGGCGTTCGCCGCCGCCAGCGGGTTTTTGAATCCGGTTCTTCAAAGAGGCATGCAGGATTTCAATATCATAAATTTGAACTAGAGCTAACTAACATAAGAGGAAATTCAGAAATCCCGTGGAACCTCTCTTCTGGATATACTCAACAGCAATCTACTGGAACCAGCTTCAGATGATTCTGTGAGGGCCACTGTTATCGGAAAGGCATTAGACTTTCTTTCACGCATCCATGCGGCCTTCACAGCAGAGGAAGAACAATCACAAGTCAGCCCCGATACAGAAGATGTTGCCCTGGAAGATGCAAAGCGACGCCGGATTCTCCATGCGCTACTGGATCTCGTCTCTCTAGAGGGTATTTACCCTTCACTATCAACCGGAGTGGGAATACCTTTGCAGCAGAGAGTGATCTCTGTTCTGCCCGCTGGGGTTATTGCCAAACAGTCTGACGCGCCTTCAAGTGGCAAACCTCATGATGAACTGCTGTTAGATCGTATCCTGCTGACGTTGTCTGGCATTATTCTGGATACAAGGCCTAGCATACAGCCTGTTGTGCGTGGCCGGATTCTAAGCGACATCATCAGCGGGTCGTTAGATTTAGCCTTCAATTCGAAGAGTATATCTGCCGAGAGGAGGGATCATTACCAGAATGCTGCTTCCCGGGTCATTGAAGAGTATGTTCTGATCGTAGATCTTAAATTATTGCACATGCTGAGAAATTACAGTACCCCGAGCTCCGTCCTCTTGTCAACGTTATCAGCCTTCCTCCAGTCTGAAACTACTCCGTGGTTCAAGGCCCAAATCTCCGGCTATATATCCCGCCTCCCTCTGCGTCATGAGGGAGTCCTGCAAACTATCCTTTTTGTCACGTCCCAATTCGCGCCTTCGCTGGGTCGTGAAGCGCAGGATCAAGCATCCAACGGACCGCATTTCACCGTGCAGGCTATTATGCACGTCTCACGGCTACTATCTTCTGTACCGCAAGACATGGACCCGGTGGCTTACCTTTCTGCGATTGCGCCTCAGCTTTTGTCGTTGCTTGATGGAGATGACCCGGATCTGAAAAAGACCGCATCATATGTCGTGGGCAGTGGGATTTTGGGAAAACGGGCGTACGGGGCACCCGGGAAGATAGGACACATGATATTCGTGGAACCGATCTTTAAAGCTCTCACCGCAGAACGCGATGCTTCTGCTAGACGATGGTTGACCACTTCTGGCGATGCAAGTAATGCTTCTTCAGGAAAGGAACTCACTGATGGGTTCACGCTGCATCTTGCTATCGACAGGCTGAAGACCCTGACACTCCAACATCCAAACCCAGGACTTGTGAAGAGACTCGTGTATCCTATACTTGTCCCGCTCTGGGGATTAGCCTCTTTCGCCAAAGAACAGCAACAAACCACTCTCCATGGAAGTGTCATGGCCTTGCTGCAGACATATTTCGGTGTGTCTGTAGGAGTGCAACCGCTAAAGAAACTCGTTGACCATTTCCTATGGAACGGAGGCCCTACGTGGACATACGGAGTGGATGCCAAAGGCCAGGTATCATTGAAAAAGCGCGATCCTTCTCACAAGGATCAATTCAACGTCATCAAACTCGTGGACTCGCTGCAATCCCGCATCGAGATGTTTGTTAGGTTACTAGGATCCGATCCAAGTAGCGAAGAGCGAACAGGGGATATTTTTCTGTGCGTGAGTGAGAATTGGCTTGTCAAGGACTCATCTGCACAGCGTCCACTGGATCAATTGCAGCTCCCTTCTGAGAAAGATGAATCAGAAGCCATCCTTCAGAAGCTAATCAGCGCGAAATTGGCAGAAAAGCTGCTGGATAACTTCAAGGATACCCTCTCCCGTCGTCCTCTTCGCGTCCTCGAGCTTATTAAACATATCATCGATGGCGAATCCGGTCTAGCGTCTACACGGACAAAAACGAAGAATGCGTCTCTTGCATCGCTGGCCAGCATTGTCAACAAAGACGATGAAGAAAAACCAGAATCTTCAACCGAAAATGACTCGACTGAGTCCTTATCCACAGCATTCAGTCTACTTTCTACCGTCCTCGCTTCCCCAGAATTCGCAGTCTCAAACGAAACCCGACCAGTTCTGGAAAGCATCAAAACACAACTAGACCTACTAGTCCCACACCTACCATCATCGCTCACAAAACCAGCAACGACATCCTCCATGCTACTCGAGATCCACCTAACATCCCCAGAACACATCGGAGCAAAACAAACATCGCCAAATGTGTCCGACCTCGACACCCACCGTCAAGCTCTAACAAACCTCACCTCCGACCTCCCACCAGTCCAAGCAGAAGGCTTCTCACTTCTATCTAACCTGATCAAGAAATCCTCCCCAGTCCTCGATATCCCATCCACCCTGACCCTCCTCCTATCAATCATAACAAATGAATCCGAAACAGCAGCCAACGAAGACTTCATCTACCTAAACGCGATAAAGCTAATCGGAACCCTCGCTTCGCGACACCCGCGTACCGTCGTCAAAACACTCGTCAATCGATACACGGACAACTCTGAGACCGCGACTCTCGACCAACGGCTGAAAATCGGTGAATCGCTACTTCGTACCGTGCAGAATCTCGGAGAAGCACTTACAGGCGAGACGGCCAAGATACTAGGTGAAGCCATGATATCCGTTGCAGGACGACGAGGCCACAAACCGCAAGCGCAAAAGGCGCGCAGAGAACAACTCGAGAGGGAAAAACGACAGCAAGAACGTGAAGCTCGTCGAAAGGAGAAGGAAAATGCCATGCCACCTGGTTGGAACATCACTTCTGCCTCGATCACGGAAGAATTAGGAAAACATCTCCAAGAGCACGAGGATGAAGATGAAGACACCGAAACACCCGAACAAAACGCTCACGCTGCAAATATCATCTCCGCCTGGGCTGAAGGTTCCAAGTCAGATGAAGAACCAGACGACCTCCGCGTCCGCGCTTCAGCTTTATCCATCCTCGCATCCGCCGTGCAGACAAATCTCGCAGGCTTGGGTTCAGCAATTGCATCGTCAGCTGTGGATCTCGCTCTCGCGACTCTTACGTTAGAGCCAGATGCCGAATCCGCGATCCTCCGTCGTGCAAGCGTGGTTCTTCTACTTGATATCCTCAAGGCCCTCGACACAGCACGCGAAACACGCGGAAGCACGGGACTTGACTTTGGCTTCTCGCTCTCGGAGGATCTTTCCCAGGGTACTAATTATCCTGGTAGGGGCTCTATCAGGAATCTGCCACGTATGCTCCGGACGTTGCATTTTATGGAGGGCCATGAGACGGATAGTATTGTTCGGGGCCACATTCGGGTTCTGATTGAGAGTCTTGAGGCTTGGACGGATAAGTCTTTGCTGTGGGGTATTGGGGCACGGGGCCGAGATGAGGAGGAAAATGAGCCGAGATTTGAGTTGGGTGACAGGATTGCTGGGTTGAGTGTTGATCCTTTGGCTGGTAGGAGTGTGCGGCCAAGAATCGAGGAGATTGAGTAGGACGCTTTTATGGTCTACGTTGGATCAGAACTACTCGTTACGAGTGGATTGAGTATGCAAGTGTATCTTGCACCTATTTTTGTCATATTATTAGTCATGCTAGATTTAGTGCATATGTGATTAAAAGTAAAGAACATCCCATCCCATAACCGCAATCCTATGGCAACCCAGAATTGAACACTGAGAAAGATATAGATACACCGCCATGATCAAACAACTATCCGTCACGACCTTCGTAAAGTAGAGTATCTCCGCAAATCCACGCATCCGGTTTGCCTGCATGAATCGACTTGAAGAGCTCATACGGAACAACATATCCGATGAAATGGTAAACAAGGTGAACAGCTGGAGACGCGTCGCAAACGCTTTATCGCATCAGTACCGACGGTTTCCGCGGCCGCGACCACCTCCATGTCCACGGCCGTGGCCAAACCCGCGTCGCATAGATCCACCACCGCCTCTGCTGGAATGATCCGGCCGTGGACCGGCTGCGGCACGCGCCTGACGATCTTCTTCGCTAACATGGAATTTATTCTCAATTCCAATGAGTTCGCAAAACTGGGCCGTTTGAGGGTTATTATAATCTAGCGGCATTTGCTGAGTCGTGATAGGGACCGATGGGTCATAAACTGGAGCGATGATGGTGAAATTCTCCGGAACATCTAGTTTGCCGGGCTTAACCACATTCTCTTCTATCCATTTCTCCTCCTCGATGATTTGGGGCTTGTACACGGCGTCTCCTTTGTCGGGAGAGGGGCTAGCATTGGGATCGCCCAACTGAAGGTCGTTCGAAAAAACACGAAGAATCGCTAGCCACTCTTTGTCATACTGCAAGCGGTAAGGACGCCGGGATTGCACGCCATCCTGTTCAGAAATTGGTGGGAGCTCCAGAAGTTGAAGGAACTCGCGGCGAGGCGTGCACTTGTCTAGAGCGAGGAACTGAGTGGTCGTGTTTGTTATACCTTCTGGTAAAGGCTCGTTGAAGGGAATGTCCTGAGCAGGTTGTGAAGCAGGCACAGGACGAGCAAAGCTGGCAGGAAGTTGGTTTCGGATGTCTTGAGATACCACTCCGGGTTTTCCAGTGTTCTCCGAGATCTGCGCAGAACGAGCGAAGCTGGCAGGAAGTTGGTTTCGGATGTCTTGAGACACCACTCCGGATTTCCCAGTGTTCTCCGAGATCTGCGCAGGTTTCTTGGTCTCAACACTGGGTGCAATCTTTGCTTGATCCTCCTGGTCAGAATCACTGAGATCCAGGTCAATCTCGTCTGCGTTCTTCACGGTATTGGCATCATGGCTGATTTTCTGCTTTTTGTTCTCAGGGCCATCTCCAGACTCAGATCCCTCCATACCTAGCCTCCGTCTTGTCCCGTCGTGATCGATGTCAACCTGGCGCCATATCAGATTGTGTTGTATGTTGCGAACTGCTTCTTGGGTTTTGTTCTGTTCCAACAAGAAACGAGAGTTCTCCTCGGCTTCCTGGGTGGCCGCTACATTGTGGAAATTCTTCCACGCTGAAATCCGGTTCGTGGTGTCGCCGAGACCCTGTTGGGATGTGTCATTCTGATTCTTGCCTGAGCCCCGAGTAGAGATTGCCGCCAGACTGCCGTGCTCTGGAGTCTGCTGAGCCACTACATCGGATGGCTTTTCGTCTGAACTGGGATTGAAGGCCGTCGCTTCAGGATTCAAGGTGGACGTTTCGGAACTAAGCGTAGTAGCCTCGGTGTTCGTAACCTCATTACCAGTATGAGCTGAAGATGACTGGTTTCCCTCTGGTTCGTGCTTTCCTTCTTCGGGTTCATGCTTTCCTTCGGGTTCAGGCTGCTTTTCTTCGGGTTCAGGCTGTCTCCCTTCTGGCTCAGGTGAACCTCCTTCGATGAAATCATTCAAGCCTCGGGAAACTGAGGCGCCGTCCATGCCAAACATGTAAGGGAGCTTCTGAGGCGGAAGAGGGTCACGTTGAGATGTTAATTGCACCTTGTGCCCAAAGGGAATAGCGTACTGGCCATGCTGAATGGAACCTGTAAACTTGATGTGGTAATGTGCAGAAAACCAATGGGCGGGACGCAGACGGTCGAGAACGTTCTTTGCCGCCGGGCTACCCAGGTAACCTCGCTCTGAATCGTGGCGGAAGTCTTTCTTTATGCGAAAAAGCCTCTCATAATCACCAGAATACTCGATGCCTCTGGGCCAGTCGTGGGACAGACCAAGATCAGTCTGCGTACGGATCTGCAGAAGCTTGCGGACATCCAGCTCACGCACATGGAATATGCTGCGTTTCTCCTCGTCGCTGTAAGGAAGTCTCTCAAAGTGAGGCTTTCTGTAGTCGTAGCCTTTGAAAATGCCTGAGAGGCCAGCAATACGTAGAGGACCAAAGCGAAGGACGTTGGCAGCACCCATGTAATAGATGTTGGGAGCCACCCAGCCACCATAGTAGAGCTCTGATAGATGGTTACTCGCTTCATGATTGCCACCTATGAAGATGGTCAGGTATGGAGCGGTTCGCTTTCCGCTGTAGTACTCGTGGAAGTCTCCAATTTCTCGGTATTTGATTGGAACAGCCATACAGGCCAAGTCATTGGAATTGCGTACAGCCTGCATTCAAGAGTTAGACATGAAAGAACTGAGTGACAGAGGGAAAAGAGCGAAAGACTTGCCTGAAAGTCACCTCCAATTACGACCAAATCGACATCATCCCATCCCTTAAGAGTAGCAGATCGTCCGACAGAGGCATAGATCTCATGCAGACAGCCGTGTCCCTAAAGACTCAGTCAGTATTGTAGAAAGGAACAGAATTAACAGCATCAAATAATCACTCACGCATCCTTCAAAAGCCACCCTGACAGAGGGAGAATTCGAGTCGGGCACCTCCATTTTGCGAAGTTCTTTGAAATTCTCAGAACGAGAACGTCCTGGCTTCGCAAGCGTGCTTTTGAAGACTCGAGGAAGGATGGAAAAACCAGCGTAGGGCCCAAAGACCGACTGGTAAGAGCTGGAGAACGAAGTAAGGCCGCGCGGAGCTCAAACAAGGCAAAGAAACCATATAACGAGAGATGGTTCGTCGATGGGCCCAAGAGACAGGAAGAGGAAATAAAATAAGATAAAAGAAAAAGAGAGAAAAGGAAAAGGAAAAGGAAAAGTAGAGGATTGTGGGAGATGGAAAGAGAAGAAGAAGAGAGGGTAGAGAGAGAAAGAGGAATTGGGGGAATCCGCTGACTGTCTGGGCCGCTTTTCCTTCACTTCTCCTACACAAAAACTACGCGATTGAAAAGCACTACTATTTTTATATCTTTTCTCTATAAAAACAAACAAACAATACACAATGCCTGTCAGTGAATACACATCTCAGCTGAATCATCTCAAAGATTCAGCCTCTTCTCTGAGCAGTTCGAGCCCTTCGACCGCGGCTCATCTGTTGGCTGGCCATAACCACATTCTGCACAACGATTTCAAGTCATTGAATCAGCGCCACCAGGAATACTGCTGTGGTGCTTGTGGTACCATCAGGAGCCCCGAGACGAGCAAAACTATCCAGATCAAGAAAAAGAAATCAAAGCGTACTGGAGTCTCTACGGACGGGGCTACAATCTACAAGTGCCTCCGCTGTCATCGACGGACAGTTAAGCCGGTTCGAAAAGAACATGTTCGTTCCAAGGTGCCACCTAAACCTACGACTACGACAGTAGAAGCATCCATCTCGACTACAGCACCTTCAAGAGACAAGACGGTCTCCGAACAGTCTGCTTCTGAGCCAACCAGCAAGACAGCGGAGAACGCCAGCAGCAAGAAACGAGCCAAAGCACGGAAACAGGGAGGACTACAGGCATTTCTGGCCTCTAAGCAACAGTCTCAATCGGCGTCTTCGTCCCTCGATCTGTTTGATTTCCTGCAGTGATCAATTGGTCCATCCAATCCTACTTTTAATACTTTCTTTTCTGTTTGATGCCAAGACCGGAAAATCGGCCGTTGTGTTCCGGTGTCTGATTTCCCATTTTGGACTAGCGCGGGGCCTTATTCAAGTGACGGAAGCGCCAGAGCTTCTTTCCAGCCAGCTCGTTGTTTGCTACTACGGCCCTGTGTTTTTCGTCTATTCACTTCGACTGTCTCTACCAGAGCTCGGGCATCAACTGTCGAAATGTCCAACGACGCAATGTCGGTCTACTCCCAAGATGACGAGCACGATCCCCAAGCAGACGAGCTCCGCGAGACAACACTAGTGACGCTGGAAGCTCTGATCAGCTCCTGCAGTCAACAGATGCAGCCATACCTCTCGAATACCATCACCTCCGCCCTTAGATTTCTCAAGTACGATCCCAACGTGGCAGACAATGAAGAGGACGAAGAGATGGGCGGTACCCGGGACGATGGCTCCGACGCAGAGCTTGATCTCGAAGACGATGACGAGTTTGAGGATTTCGAGGAAGAGGGAGGATATAGCGATGTGGATGATATGAGCTGGAAAGTCCGGCGATGTGCTGCTAAACTCCTCTACAGCGTCATCTCGACGTACGGTAGAGGAAAGGCACTGGACGATGCATCCTTATACCAGCAGATTGGGCCTGCTCTCATTGCTCGCTTCAATAAAGAAAGAGAAGAGAGCGTCAAGCTAGAAGTCATCTCCACTATGACAGCACTTATTCGAAAGACCAGCGAAGGGGCTGTCATCGTCACGTCGAGTGGGTTCGATTCAGCCGGCGGTTCCAAGAACTCTCGGAAGAGAAGACGCCAGGACAGCGATGCCAGCGGTATTGGATTTGACCCGAACATTGGCACCCCGTCAGCTGTCGATTCGCCAGTCATCAATCCATCAACTCCAGAGTCCGGTCCACAGGCCGATCTGGCACGGTCGGTTCCGACAATTGTGCAGAATGTCGTGAAGATGTGGAAGCAAGCCTCGGTGCCCCTGAAGCAAGCAATCGTGATTCTATTGAAAAGCCTGGCGCTCGTCCGTTATGGCGGGTTGGCAGAACATCTCCAGCAGATTGAAGGGCCTATTGTGGATGCGCTCAAGACATCTTCCCTCTCTGGAAGTTCAGCAGCACCGTCCGGCACTGCAGTCAGCGCAGGAACACTCCATATCGAAACCCTCGGTCTCATTGCTGCGATTGCTGAGACGCATACTTCAGATTCTCTTTTGTCTTTCCTCCTTGCACTGATTCCTGGTGTGATTGGAGCGGTTGATGAGCGAAACTATAAGGTCAGCAGCGAAGCTCTTGGAGCTGTCGAACATATCGTGAAGGCTCTTACACCACCTCGTATTTCAGCAAACGCTCAAAACGTTGCACCTCAGTTGGAGAAGCTGTACGACGTAGTGCTTGCCCGTATAACTAACACGAGTGCCGACCTTGAAGTCCGTCAGCGTGCTATCCACGTCTTTGGTGTTCTCCTAGCACGAACCGCTGGAGAAAGAGGATCCACTTTCCTCGCTTCTGATAGACGATCTCATGGTCTCTCTATTCTGGTGGATCGTCTCAGGAATGAGACCACCCGGCTTTCCGCCGTTCGCGCTGTTGATGATGTCGCGGTCTTGTGCAGCCGTGAGACGGATGTCTCTGCGTCGTGGGTAAATGAAGTAGCACTGGAACTCAGTGCGCAACTACGCAAATCAGACCGCTCTCTCCGGGGCGCTAGCTTGGAGGCACTCCGCAGTCTGGCTATGAATTCCAAGACCAGGGCTCACTTGGACCAGAAGACCATGAAGGAATTGGAGGGGTGTCTTTTGCCACTCATCAGCACCGAGGACTTCCATCTCCTCACCCCCTCTCTTATCATCCTGGCGAAACTCGTTCCAGGAAATGCTAAGCTCTTGGTCGATGACGGTCTGGTCTCGGCCGTCTGTTCGATTGTCGTCCATTCGCTTGTTGGTACTGTCCTTAGGGCATTGCTGCTTCTGGTCAAGGTTATTGGCGAGGAAGGTGCTGGCGCAGAGCTCATGAAAAAGCTTTTGCGGGATGTTGGGATTAACGGTGACACGTCCGTTGTCGGCAGGGCGATTGGCACCCTTTTGGTGCACGGTGGCTCAAAATTGGGTGTCAAGATGGAGGATTTCCTGACAGAACTGCAAACCTCCCAGGATGCGCAACGCAAGTGTCTTGCTCTCGCCATTCTCGGAGAAATCGGACTTCGCATGGGCGCCAAGTGCTCGTTGACTCCCGACTTGTTCATCACTCATTTCAATTCCAAGTCAGACAAAGTTCGTTTGGCTGCTGCTACTGCTCTTGGTAATGCAGCAGCAGGCAACGTCAAGGCCTATCTGCCCATCGTCATGGGTGGATTGTCCAAGTCCAGCCAACAAAGCTATTTGCTACTTCACTCCGTGAAAGAGTTGCTTCTCCACCCTGAAATCGTGCGTCCCGACGTTGCTCCTTCGGCAATGAAGCTGTGGCAGGCACTTCTTGTTGTCTCGGAGGAAGAGGACAACCGTGCTATTGGGGCGGAATGTGTCGGGCGACTGGCATTGATCGATCCGGTCGCCTACATCCCTCATTTCCAGGTATGTTATTCGTCACCTCTCTGCAGGAGTCCAGTCACTAACCGTAATCCAGGAATATCTCTCTAATAAGGACCCGACGATCCGTGGAGTTGTCATTTCCGCTTTCCGCTACACTCTGTCGGACTCGAGCGATACCTACAGTGACGTTTTGAGACCGTTGATCGTGCCGCTGTTGGTCAACATGCTCAGCGACCGTGATCTGGGCAACCACCGTCTGGCCCTGACGACCCTCAACTCTGCAATTCACAACAAGATAAACATTATTCTTCCTCATCTTAACGAACTGCTCCCGGCTGTCTTTGGTGACACTCATGTCAAGCCGGAACTCATCCGCCAGGTCCAGATGGGCCCATTCAAGCATAAGGTTGACGACGGTCTTGAGCTGCGGAAGGTCAGTACAATCCTCAGAATAATTAAGTCCTCTGGATAGACAGCTAACTGTGAACAGAGCGCCTATGAAACCCTCTATGCCTCTCTCGACACCGCCTTCTCCCGCGCCCACGTCTCGGAATTCTACGACCGCATTCTCGTTGGAATCGAAGACGAACAAGACATCCGCACCATCTGCAACCTGATGACCTCTAAGCTTATCCCTCTCGCACCAGAGGAGACACAACGCTATCTCGACCCGCTATCGGAGCGCTACACTGCCGTCCTCTCTTTCAAGCCCAAGGACAACGCTGTCAAGCAGGAGATCGAAAAAGCTCAAGAAGCATCCATGGGTGTCCTCAAGATCACGCGGGATATCAGCAAGGCGTTCCCGAACGCTGAGATCACGGGTGAGAGCCACAAGTGGAAGACCTATATGGAGTGGGTTCGGAAGACGTTTACCACGCAGTTCAAAAGCTTGGAATTGGAGGTCTAGTTTCGGGGAGTGTAAAAGCGAATGTCTCTTCCAGGCGTCTTCCATGATAATGTTTCACGATATCACTACATGACTACCTTACATCGTAGCTTAGTCTAGCTTATTAAACATAACGAAAAATGGGTTTTCGGGTAATACCAATTTTCCAACTTGAACAGTAGTATGGGATCTGGTCGTATCCTTCGCAATATATATGTGTACCTATACGCACCGGAATTTCTCTTGGACGCCACTGCTTTGCTGCGGGTACTTGGGCATACAAGTGCTAGTAGTAGTGTGTGTGTGTGTGTGTGTATCTATTTTACGTCGAGGTTCGGGTCTTTCCACGCATCCTTGGATTGGGAACCTCGGAAGCGGACAAGCCCTGGTCCCGGTGCGGGACATACGACGGACAGATCGGAACTGCCTGTCACCTAGCTAAACTACCATCTATCATCTAAATACAGGTAGCCCCCCGCGCGGGGGGCTGCTTGGGTTTTCATAGCTGTCAACCAGCAAATCAGACAAATTGGTATGGAATGGAAAAGCAAGAACGCGGACAAGGAAGAATAAAGAGATACAAGAAAGGGGGGAGAATAAAGGGAAGAGAAAGGGAGGGAGACCAGAGGTATGCCTGGATGGTTTGTTGAGACTTTATGGCCTAATGGCGTCGGCAGATGTCTGTATAGAAATGCGATTTTCCCAGCCACTTTGCGTAGGTATTGGAACCTGCCTTTGTGCAGAGGATGTCTGTCACTGACTGGTGGCCGGACCCATCCAGCCTTATGGTTGCTGTTCGGCCTTGGGTAAAGCTTGCCACCCAGTGTAGCACTGTGGAGGGCCACCCTTGGTCCCTGAGGTGTTGTATCAGCCTGCCAGATAGGACTGCGTCAAATGCGCCTTTGACATCCCATGTCATCATGGAGGTCAGGCAGCTTCGGTATAGGAGTGAAATGGCTGGTCCCAAGAACGGCCATGCCTTCCTAAGGATAGAGGTGGTCACACCGTCATTTCCTGGGGTGCTGTTCTTGGGTTTGGCAACTGCAGTGTAGATCTCTTTCTCTGTGATGGCATGGAAAGGCAGTTTGGGATCATTGATAGGCTCCAGATTGACCTCCACATCCTCTGAGCATGAGGCCTTTTGCAAAAGTGCCCAGACCAAGTAGTTTGCTTTGTCATCTGTAGAGGAATGGAGCCGGTCTCCTTCTTTTAAAGGGGAGATAGGTAAAATTCCTTCAGTTCTGTTCCACTTTACCGCATTGAAAACATCCTTGGGTTCTTCAAATTCATCAACTTTTGAATGCCAGAAGTGGCGTTTGCTGTACTGGACAACACGGTGGAGGACCTGTTTAGCTTCCCTGATGTCCTCTGATGTGGATGTTGGGCCTTGTGTGACCCTGCAGAGTGTCTTGACTACTCTGGAACAATGCTGGTTCCACCATTTGTGGCTGCAGGGCCGGGGATATACTCATTTGGTCGAGGCCTCCAGAGAGGTGGAGATCGCCTGGGTGATGCTAAGTGCGAGCTCATCTAGTTGGGAGGGAGAGGGGCAAGGGGGAAGAGTAGAGGCTACTCTGTCCACCTGCCTTCTCTCCCCTTGTATTGTCTCCTGGAATGACTTGTCGTTGTGGGTAGACCAGCGGAAAGGCGGAGTATCCCAGGGTTGGTTATTCATGCACCATGTGATGGTTGTTAGGATGGGTTCATGGTCTGCAAGAGATTGGAGGTCTGTGGTGACTTCTGAGTAGAGTGGCACAGCGAAGCCGCAAAATCCGCGCCAATCCGCGCCGAATCCGCAATGGCGCGGATTCGGATCCAATGGGCCAGAATCCGAAGCGGCTGCGGATTATACACGCAGGATCCGCAGCGGCGCGGATAATCCGAATGGAGTGGCTTGGAGTGGATTTTGC
>NW_019170454.1:337418-377414 GCF_001890805.1 Aspergillus glaucus CBS 516.65
GAATGTACATAAAGATATGGCTATTTTTGCTTCGGAGATGGTTGATACATTGCGGCTTGGACTTTGGAGAATCCGAATCCAATCCAATCCGACTTTAACTGCAGTTAGTTTAGTGTATGCCTAAATAGGCATAGCGCGGAATCTTGCGGCTTTTGCGGCTTAATCCGCGCCAATCCACGCGGATTTTGGCGCGGATGCGGATCCAAGCCTGAGCATCCAAAATCCACGCGGCGTGGATGGAGAGCACCCTCCATCCGCGCCAAACCGCGCCGAATGCAACTCTACTTCTGAGGATATCCCAAGGCTGAGCAGCGCGCTATTGGCCCAAGATAGGTCAATCATGTTTTGTCCTCAGGTCGGTGAGTCTGGTGGGAGTGTTAGGGTGAGGTCTTGGGTTTCTGTCCAAGATAGAAAGGGTTCTGCTCTTGGAGAGGGTCAGGCAGAGGACTGCCATATAGGGTGTTGAAGGTTAAAATCTCCAGCTATTAGGCAGGGGAGAGATGAGGTTGTCTGTGTCATGAGAGACTCCAAACCTTGACCCTCATCAACTGCTCCACGGGGAGCGTTGTAGATGTTGACCAGGAGTGCTGTCTTCTGGGGGGTGTTGATGTGGACAGTTAGGATGTCCCTGGATGGTGGTCCAAAAGGAACTAGTTCTGCTTTCAGATGTGGATGTTTCCGTATGTATGTGAGGACTCAGGGTCTAGCTGACCAGTCTTCAATCAGGGCTAGTTGGTGAAAGGATGGATGGTGTTTAGATATTCGACAGGAGCAGTCTGTAAAGATCCAGGGCTCCTGAATTAGCACTGCATGGCAATTGTTTTCAAAAGCTAGTTGAAGCGCAGTTTCGTGCACTTCCCAGTTTCGGCCAACATTGAGTTGGAGGATCTGTAGGTGACTAGATAGCCTATCTAACACGAATGAGGCTGTTCTCTTGTCAGTGGGGAGCCCAAGTTTCTGGGGGGGGCTCATCTGTAGCAGACTGGTCTTGGAGCATATGTTGGCATGCACCAGCTTTTTTGACTGCAATGAATTGTGATCTGGATAATCACTGGATGACTCCCTGTTGTATGGTAGGTCTGGTGGGGCAATTAGAGTGGTCTGCTGGGAAAGGTCCACAGCAATTGGTACAGCATGGGTCTGAGGTCGCATCCTCATTGTTGGGAGAGGAATGTGTCTCTTCATTGTGATCTCTCTTGCTGCAGATCCGGCATCTCGGAGTGCGAGTGCAGGTCCAGGGGTTATGGTAATCCCAGCATTGCGTGCACTGTTCTATACGGGTTCAGAAGGGCTTCCGCTTAATCTGTATGTTTTCCCCATAGAGGTGGACCTGCTTAGGGACTATCTGGGCCTGGTTCTCTGGGACGGCCATGATAAGGGTGCCAGAGGGCGGGTTCTTGCTTGATCAGTAGAACTTCAGAGGGGAGAGGCCTGTTTGGAGCTTGAACTCCTCTAGGGCCATGTGTTCAGTTATGGGAACTTGGGTCCTATCATAGCTAGTATACTCTTGTGGGGCATTTGGGAGGGCGAATATGGCCCAATTCTGTTCGGCCTCAGCCTTGGCTCCTTGGATACAGTTCTCTAGAGCCTCCTTGCGCTCCATGAGCAAGTGGAGGCCCAGGCCATCTCTGGGCCAGATTGCTAGGCCAGAAGGCACCTGTTGAATTTCTTTCACGGCTGCAGAGCGGGTCTTGTCCAGGTGTTTCCTCAGTATATCCATAGCGGCGTGCGGGCTGGCTCGGCGGGCAGGGTGACCCTCAGGGAGGCGTAGGAAGATGCGGGGGGGGGGGCTTCTCAGGTAGCCGTGAATTGTAAGCGGACTTGTGTATCTTGAGTGGTGCCTTGGGGGCACCGGGTGAGGCTCTAGCAGCTTCGGCATAGCCATTGTGCTTAGAGGAAGGGGATAGGTGGTTATCTGCTTTGGCAGGGAGTCCCGTCGCTAGGTTCGAGCTGAAGTTGAGGACCAGGTTCTGATGTCCTTGCCCAAGGAGGCAGCTCCTTGAAGGCTCCTCTCTTCCCAATTGGTGATTTTCAGGTTAACCATAGAGACGAACTCCATTACTTCATCTCCTGTAGTCTTTATCTGTGCTGTGCGCGAAGCCACTGCTGCTGTGATGTGGCTTTGGAGCTCCAGGTCGAGTTGGCTTTGGGGGGATCCGTGGGGAGGGGATTCGGGAGGCGTATTTTGATTGAATTGTCCAGTCCATGGCATGTTCTGAGGGATAACAGGGGGCTCTATAGCTTTCTTCGGGGTTTCTGGCCTCGGTCGTTTGGGCGGTCGTTTCGGGGTGGTGGGCTCTCGGGGGGAAGCGGTCGGGGACTCTTGTGTGCCCGGGGCTTCCCCCATATTGGTCTCGGCCATAGGACTGGCGATAGCGGTGTTTATACTCGGTGGCTGGCGTGGGATTCGTGAGCAAATACTCACGAATTTGGCGCTGCGTGGTTGGGCATACAAGTGCTCAGCCTGTACTCATACTGCATGCGCAGTGTCCAATCACGTTATATTCTAACAAGAGTAGCCAGGATCATCAAAACCACCTGAATAAGATAAGGAATCGCAGCCTTGCGCTCGGCCACAGACATCTTTTCTCTCCTCTCGCAAGGTGTTTCTGTGTGTTTTATTCAACTCATCACTAGCCCGGTCTACATTGGCTGGACAGCCATGTCCACCGAAACGCGAGGACACAATGACTACACCGTCGGATGGATTTGCGCTCTCCCGCTGGAGATGGCGGCGGCCAAGCTGATGCTGGATGAAATCCACCCGTCACTTTCACAGCCGCGACATGACACCAACACTTATGTTCTTGGAAAGATCGCGAATCACAATGTGGCCGTTGCGTGTCTCCCGTCTGGTGTCTATGGGACTACCTCTGCAGCAATTGTGGCCAAGCAGATGACATCCACTTTCCAATCAATCCAATTCGGTTTGATGGTAGGCATTGGAGGCGGAGTTCCATCATCAGAAGACATTCGACTGGGAGATATCGTAGTCAGCCAGCCAACTGGCTTGCTACCGGGAGTTGTGCAGTACGATTATGGGAAAACGGTCGAATCAGGGCGGTTGCAACGCACGGGAACAAGGAATCTGCCACCCCAAGAGCTGCTCACTGCTCTTTCCCATATCGAGTCCAACCGCATGACTGGGAATTCCGATCTTCAGGATCTTATTTGGGATGTTACCTCAAGTAATGACCTGTCCTCCTTTCACTCGCCTGGACCCGAACGAGATGAACTTTTCGACGCATCCTATCGTCACAATGCTGCCTTTCCTGACTGTTCCGATTGTGACCGCAGTCAGTTGGTGATCCGTGAGCAACGATCATATACTATGCCAAAGGTGCATTGCGGCACGATAGCATCTGGCAATCAAGTCATGAAAGACGGCCAAACTCGCGATAAACTGGCCCAGGAACTGGGTATTTTATGCTTTGAAATGGAAGCGGCTGGCCTCATGGACCATTTCCCTTGTCTTGTAATACGGGGGATCTGTGATTATTCCGACTCGCACAAGAACAAAGACTGGCAGGGTTATGCTGGTGTTACAGCGGCTGCATATGCAAAGGAGCTACTATCAGAGGTGCCAGTGAAGCACATGCAGCTTACTGATCATCGAAACCCTCTCGGTACGTTTATGTCGAGCTGTGTGAGGACACGCCTAATATCAATATAGAACAATTCAATATTCGGTTCAGCACGGTCGGAATTCCACATATTCCTAACTTCGTTGGTCGAGAGCAAGAGCTCGCAGACATCCATCAGAAGCTTCATTCCGACGGCTCGAATGGAACAGTCGTCCTCCAAGGACTTGCTGGAATAGGCAAAACTCAACTCGCAGTAAAATACGCATTGCAGCACCAGCATGATTACGCAGCGGTATTCTGGCTGGATGCTACTGATCCATCGACGCTGGAGACTAGTTTCGTGAGCATGATGAATCGTATTCTGTTAGCGGACTCTTCAGTGGAGATGTTAGAAGGTTTCATCGATGATCAGATCTCGTACCTTAACAAGCTGTTGGATTCGGCGAAAAGATTCAACACGCGCCTTTATAACCGCGCTTTTTCCCAGAACAAAAGGGCATTCGAATCACTTGATGTCAGCGACGTTGTGAAAGTGATGAAGAAATGGCTGAACTACCCAAAGAATAATCGGTGGCTGCTTGTATATGACAACTTTGATGCCACTGCATACCCCCCACTTGACGATTACAATCAACTTCGACCCTTTTTACCTGATGCCCAACAAGGGCATATAATCGTCACGACTGCCTCGCCGGGGTTTTACCTTGGAGAGTCGATTCGCATAAGAGGGATAGGCTCCGAACATGGGCTTAAGATCATGTCACTTGCATCGGAGCGGCATGACTTGGGCAATGGTACAGCGTCTACCTCATAATCTTATGAAACGTGCTAATGCCTTCTATAGATCTGCATATCCACGAAGTCGTCGAAGAAATGGACGGATTACCGGTGGCCCTAGCTACTGCAGGGAGATACCTGAGCCAGGTCTCCATCAGCTGCCGTGAATACCTCGAATTATCCAGACGGGAGTGGCGTCGTCTTCAAGAGAATTCCCCTGAGCTTCCTGCATACAAGAATAAGCTTTATATCAGCTGGAATATTTCTCTACGGGAAATAGCCTACAGACATGAGTTTTCATTTCGCCTTGTCTCTGTGTGGGTCTTTTTCGATAGCCAAAACCTATGGCGTGAATTGCTCCACGAGCCCGACGAGGTGTATTCGTTGTTGGAGTTTGCAGATGATCCAATAACCTTCCATGAAGCGATGAGGGTTCTGTGCAATTATGGACTAGTGGAAGTCGCTTCGGATCCTCGGAATAAAACGAACGAATCAAGGGGCTACAACATGCCCAGACCAGTTCATTCGTGGCTTACCAATGAATTTAGCAACATTCTTCTTCATAAGCCGATAACAGCACATTACGCTTTTCGCTGTGTCGGAAATTATGCACAAAAGTTACTTGATTCACAAAACTACTATGATTTTTGTCGCTTTCGTCCGCATGCCAAAAGAAGTATGCAGCTTATATCCGAGAAACTCCAGGCTGCAGATGTCACGAAACCCTCTTACGCTCTGGACTTTGTCGGTATTGGACTAGCTTATCTGCACGGTAGTGATTGGGCACTGTCGAGAGGCCATAGTGTCTATTTGAAAGTGCTGCGTGCCAGCTCTTCAGAGCACAACCGTGATCTGATCATCGCAAAAAACTGGTTAAAGCTAGGCCTCCGGAGATTAGAAGCATTCGACGAAACATTTCACGGCACAACAGCTATTATCCTCTCATCCCTGGCTGATGTATATACGGGAATGCATAAATTCCACAAGGCTCTGCGAATGAGACTTCTCGAACTGAGAACTCGCCGGGAGAACCATGATTGTTCTCCAGCGGCATACTGGCATTGTATAGATGATATCTTCGCCAATTGCATCGACCTTCTCAACCCATGCATAGCCATTGGTTCGATCCTTGGGTCAATATGTGTGATTTATTCATTTTGCACTGATCCTGATCTCTCAAATCGCGACATCCTATTTATTATCATCTGGTTATTCTTGATGATAAGCGCACCTGGTGTTTTACTCCGCTGGAAGCCTCGATGGCTCCTAGTCTCTGTGTCAATAATTTCAACCTTATGCTTGGAGATCCACGCCTGGGTGTGGGAGTCACCTACAACGTATCATGTCGCGCGATACATAGCTTGGGTACTCTATCTTCTGATAGTAGGCGGCATGATCTATTTTGAGGGGGTTGGTCAGCGGGAATCAGATGTATAACGTCGTCTATTGGGGGCAGCATGATCTCTTCGAGGCTTGAAAGGTCAATTCTGCAGCTGTTTAGATATCGTACGACTCATCCATACATGACGTTTTGGTTTCTACTCATTGTTATATATGCCATAATGCAGCACAGTGTGTGCCACTGATCGTTCCTCACGAAAGTGAGAAGCATTAGAGAAAATGTTGAATTTGAATTGTATTCAAAAGCCAATAATCCATAGGCCCATGTATGCATAGCCAAAACTCCATGTCTGCACTATTCACAAAAAGAAAAAAGGTATAGAGGTATGTCATGAAAAAATGAGAAAAACCCAACCCAACCAGTATCCTGCCAGCCAATATCATCCAACAAGTAAAAAGAAAAAGTGAAAAAGAACGGAATGCAAAGGTGCAATGCAATGCATCGAGGCTCAAAACAGATAAAATGAAATGAAATGAAAAAGAATGAGAGGTGGAAATGAAAAATGAAAAATGAAAAATGAAAAAAGAAAAAAGAAAAAAGAATTAGTCCGTAATCGCCTTTTTCCTCAACACGCCCAGTTTCTCCAATTTCGTCCAAGCATGATTCATATCCGATCCTTCTTCGAGCATCGGCCGTAACTCCAATCCGTCCAGGTGTTTAACTGAACCGCCCGTTCCAGCGTAAATCATAAGTTCAACAATCCTTCGTCGTAGCCGCGTTGACTCGTCCAAATGAGATACATACTTCATGTCCGCCTCAGCATCTGCAGCGGGCAATGTGTAAGGGTCGTTGATTTCGACATCGCGGTCCTTGTCTGCGTCCGCGTCCATATCCATGTCCTCTAGCTCGCCGTCTATCTCGCCCCATAGTGCTGGGTGAGGGATACCCTCGCTTGGGTTCTGGCCCATGTCAGCCAGGGCAGCCGGGAGGTCAAAGGCGGCTTTGGCCTGGGGACGCTCGCGCTCGCGGTCTGCTTCCTTGCCATGCAACTTCTTGTTCTCCGTGGTTTTGCCACTTCCCGTGACGGGTAGTGGGTAGAATCGGACACTCAGAGGGTTACCCCGGATGTCGACCTTTTGAAGCGAGCAGGCACTGTTTCTGCTCGTCCTTCCTATGTAGCTCAAGGCTTGACACAGTCTTCGCATTCTCGTAATGCGGTTTCCGGCAACTGCTAATCGGGAAAGACAGTTCATACCCGCCAGTTCAGTAACGCCCGTCAACGCGTTGAAGTTCAAGTTGAGAACCTTGAGGTTGGGGAATTTCAGGGAGAACTCCGCCGGCAAGCTCTCAAGCTTGCAAGATGCGATGTCAAGCAGCTGCAAGCTTAGCAGTGGAGCGGATGGAGAGACACTTTGTGTGGACAACTTGTTCGACGATAAGAACACCTTACGGATATCCCTCACTTGACCCAGGTCGACGCCAAAGTACTTGTCACTGTCTCTCTCTGACACCATCTGCTCCCGAACAGAAAGGATCTCCAGTTTGTGACAATGTTCAAGCCCAGATACTGTCGACAACGCATTCTGATCAGCGTAAAGAAGGGTTAATGAAGGCAAAACGGCAGTATCGAGGGCACCCAGGTTATTATTCGAGAGTTTCAACGAGCGCAAGTTGTACATAGGCGCTGGGAAATCAACTTCAGTGAGGCGATTGAAGCTTAGGTTGAGCGCGGAGACGGATGGCAAGAGGTGCAGATTCCGAACGAACGTAAGCACGTTATAGCTCAAGTCCAATTCATTGAGACGAGTCCTACCCAATCAGTAAGCAACAGTGTAGAAACAAATAAAAAGAACGAAAGGATTTACAATTCAGTTCCCTCAAAATCCACCGATGTCAGGGAGTTGTTACTCAACTTGAGACTCAAGAGACCATTCAGATCGCGAATCCCTTCGATACTCCGAATGTTATTGTCATTCGCCTTAATCTCTCGGAGATGAATCAGGTTTCCAAAGCCATCCAAGCTCTCCAGCTCGTTGCCCGAAACGTCCAGATACTGCAGATTGACCAGGTGACCCCATGCCGTTAAGCTCGTGAGACAGTTACGCTGTATTCTGAGGGTGCGTAGAGTGGCGGGGATGCCGCTAAGCTGACCGATGTCATTGTCCGATACGTCGAGATCCTCTAGACGAGGACAGAAGTCGTGCAGCTTGTGAAGGGTGATGAGACATTTGTCGCGGAGGATCAGACGCCGGACGTGCTCCCAGTAGGGCTCGAAGGGCTCGACCTCAGTAAGGTGTCTGACCAGGTCCTCTGTTGCCAAGGCAAATGTTCCGTGTACCTGGCGTAGAGAGGTCGGATTCGTGCGGTTGGCTACATAGCTGAGTTCAAGGTGCAGCGGTTTGTCGATTTGATGCACAGTGAAGTCGGGCAGGGGACTGAGATTAAAACTATAGCTCGTGTCATGCCCAGGCTCTTGGAAGCGGACCACAGAATTCTCTTGGTAACCACTAAGTGGCGTAGATACGGCTCCCTCGGTGTTTTGTCGCATAACACACAACGCTTCATCTTCACCGTTGTCGCTATCGCCAGTTGAGTGGCTGCCGGGAGTCTGAGACGCTGGATTAGGTCGCGCGTCGCCAGCCGGGCTTTCTTGCTCTTGGATAACTCCTGGATCTAGCTCCCGGCCCATGTATTTGGTCGGGGTGTAGTCATCGCTGTATGCGACACGAGAGACGGGAGGCGACGAGAAGTTAACGGTAACCGCTCGAGCTTGCTGATTGGGAGCTCTCTGGCGGCGAGGAGGTTTCGATAAACGTCCCTCATGCAATTTGATCTCGTGCTCAACTTCACTGGTGGATTCTCCGTTTCTGTGTTGATCAGTATCCCACGATGTCGCTCTGGTGCCGGAGTCGAGATCAGTGGAGGTAAAACGGGATGCTTTCGACTGAACGGTGCTGGCGATAACCGACGGTGCTCCATCGCGTGTCCGTGGCCGTTTCGCACTGAGTGGACTTTGGGAATCGTCAGCTTCATCGGCCGGCCGGCCATCGTCAGTCTTAGTCGGGGAACTGGACTGCATTCGCATCATCTCCTGCAATTCGTCGACACTAAGATCTGGAATATCCCTGAACGGATCATCCTCGCTATCGTCGCCTTTTGGCTTCTCAGGTGCTTGTTTCACTTTCTCCTTGACCCACTTCTGTTTGAAGCGGTCGTAAGTGAAACCGTTGACTTGTTCCGGAATCAAGTGCGACACCACGTCGGAGGACAGGACGCCTTTCGCATATGAACCCTGCGATGAGCCAGTGGGAATGCTCTTAGACGACATTTGTGAGTCGATAGTAACATGTCCGCCTTCCTCGTCGACTGACCCTACCGAATGCTTACGTTCCTGCTGGCCGTTAAAAGCGTCATTCTGGTTGCGCTCAGCTCCAGCCTCAAAGTCAGGAGGACTGTCTCGGGATGGCGATCCGGGTTGCTGATCGTCATCCAAGTGGAGTGATGCGACAGATGTACTGACTCCGAATTCTGGATCATCGTTTTCTTGGAACTTCCTCAAGTAGCTTGTGACGCGCGGGTTGGGCTCGTTGGGCTCCCTGAGCTTACGCAGATCGACACCTTCCCGGCTTGGGGGACGTGAGAACTCTTCCCGAGTGGAATCATCATCGTCGTCATCATCGTAACTATCGTCGTCGTCTTCTTCGCCTTCCACATCAAGTTCTTCCACACTCGGTAGCCCGCCTGTGGTTCTACCCTTTGATCGGATCATGTCCATGACTCTTGTGGCTTCGTTGAGGTAATCCTGAGTGGTGATTGAGCCTCTGCGCACCTCATCATTGACACCAGTCACTTGGACCCTAGGGATGGCCATATCTGACGGCGACTCTTCGCCAATGTTGGTATCATTAGGGTGGTGCCAGTGCGACGAGGATCTCTTTCGCGTGGAGGAATTTGAATGGCTTGCTATCGGGGTTCGTGGTCTTTGCTGCGAGCGTGATTGATCCAGATGATTCTCGTCACTGTCGTTGATGCCGTGTTGCATCAAGCTTTTTTGCAGCAATGAAAGATTATCAGACCGACCTGGCAAGTTTCGGCCATCCTCGTCTTCATAATCTGGACTACCTGATTTCAGGATGGTCCTGCGCCTTTTTGGGTTCGTCTCTCTTGAACGTATGGTGGATCTCTGTTTAAATTCGTCGTAGTCCAAAGAATCGTCGTCTGCGGACGACCGGTGATCAGCATCTGGAAAGTGCTCATGGTCATGGTCGTCAAGTGAGGTCCGTCGATATTGCCGATGAGAAACAGAAGATCTCCGTCGTGAAGAAGGGCGGTAGTCGGGATCTGGCATCTCGTGGTACAGCAGCTTGGGTTCATAAGGGCTCGTATCAGAGAAATCAAAATGGTCCAGACCGCCATCTCCGAACCGGTTAAGTTCAGGATTGTTTGTAGCTCTGATCCTCGAGCGCCTTGAAGATGGTCTGTCTAGTTTCACGCTTAACAGGCTTCGGTTTTCGCCCTTCCGTCGAGCCTCCTCTGAAGGCGACACCGGTTCGTCCTCATCGGACGGGTGGCCAAAGGTCTCCTCGAATTGACTCATCCGTCGCAGAAGTTTGTTATTCGTGAAAGTGTCATGATTTCCAAAAAGTTTCAATGGGCTGCCGGATGACGGCATGCCCTCGACCTTGCCCTTCTCCGAGCTCTCGGTCGCAGAGTTTTTGCTCTGGGCCGACGATGGCCTTGGTAGTGTGGGTGGATCCGTTAATGTATTAGTTTTGAGGTAGTATGGAGGTGAGCTTCGGATGCGCGAATTCCACAGTGCCTGTGGGGAGAGACGCTGGGAAGGAAGGGGCGACGGAGTAAGGCGCGGCTTGAGAAGGGATCCTTCACCCAAGAAATCTGTGCGGCGGAACCGGGCAAAAGCACCCAATGTGCCCATAGAAAGATCTTGAGGCAATGAGTTGCTCGTCACGTCCAGCAATTCATTTTCTGGCGGTAAAATCTCTGCCGGAACCTCGCTCTGCGGATGCAACAGCGCGCTATCGCTCGCTCGGGAGCCGGGACGGTCTCCAGTCCGCAACGAGAGACCCTCCAGTTTGTCTGTGACTTGCTTCAGAGCTGACTTTATAATTTCGGACGTTCCGTTGCCGTCTAGTGTATTCGACCGCGAGAAAGTAATCGGGGTAATACCTTCATTCCGGAGATCTTCCAAGCCACTTGCACTGCGTAGTTTGATGTCGTTGAGAGAAGAATGATTTCCGTTGCGATTTTGTTCCTCCCCGCTCTTCCTGATCTTTAACGCGTCTCCTGGGGATGCGCGTGGACTGCTAACATTGTCGCGCTTTGTATCCTGCGAACCTGGATCCTTGCCCTTTGAATCACCAGTATTTTCCCGACGGTTCTCATCGGGACTCTCCATGTCGGGATTGTGCATATTCACGTCACTGCCCTCGTTGAAATTCCATATATATGCCGACTGCTTAAACATGGGAACCTGGTCGTGTCGCGTCGCTCCAGAGCCTGGAGTGGGAGGCTTAAAGACGCTCTCCAGCCCAATGGGTGCAAACAAATCGCGTTGCTCGCCCGTGGGTAATTCACCGTGTACCAATCTCTTGCGCCATTCTGGGGTCGACTCTCGCGTCTTGTCGTTCTCCTTCGGCCGGACCTGCACCGTACCTTGCTGACTAGGCTGGCTAGACTGGCTGGAAACGTTTGATACCGACCGCAAGGGCGAGCGCGTGTCTATTGCGTGAAGTTGTTTACGCGCAGCGGGATTCGGTTTCGGACTGTCTGACGTCGGTTTCGACTTCGACGATGACGCTGTGGATTTCGGACTTTTTTTCGTTCCAGACTTCGGAGTCCGTGTCGGCTTAGTACCGCTTCTAGACCGGGGGCTGTTGTTCTTGGGCACGGGGGATCGCAGTTTCGCCGGCGTCCGGGGTGTGCGGCTCTTGGGCGTAGGCGGTTCTCTCCTGATAAAATGGCACGGTCGGGTAACTTTCTTCTTGGAATCCGCGGGGGACTGCTCAACGGAACGGTGGCGCGCGGGAATAGGAATGCGACTGGGAGAGTCCTGAAGGCTGGATTCGCGGGAATGGTTAATGGATCGAGCCGGAACCGGACTTGGAGTAGCAGGGATGGGCTCCCAGTCGTCCGTTAGGCTATCCAGCCACGGGGGATTGTTATTGCCCATGGCTGCTGGCTTGGTTCTGCATGTTAATTTCCCATTCACAGCATCCGCGGTGTAGTGAACGCGGCTCGTAGTCGTATATGGCACCAGAGTCGAAAATGGGCCTGGAACCCGGTGAATTGGCTCACATTCAAATCCGAGCTGGTAAATCTGCAGGGATAACGGTTATTGTAAAGTAAAGAGGAAATAATAAGGATGTGGGCTGGGGTTTGGTCTGTATGAAGGCGCGCGAAAGTAGCGGAGTGGAAGTCGAAGGCGGCGGCGGAATTGTTTTTTTGTGAAGGAGGTCGGGGTAACCCCGGCATCAATCATACATTCATTGTGCAGTACACTACTGTGAGGCTTGAGAGCTGCGTTGGAAAGATTATTTGGAGTATTCCTTTACTACTGACTGCTGAGTCTCTTATAGTATCCCTCTGTTGATTTCACAGTGCTTTACTACGTACTCCCGTACACCGAGTCAGCGAGTACTCCAGCGCTGATACCGCATACTCCGCACTAGCATACCGTTGAGCTGGCATAAGACGACACCAGTTGCGATTTGGACGAAGTGTGGAGGGATTTATACCGTCGAATTAAGCAAACAAACTTGCTCACTCGATCCAATTAGTCTGACACTAGCTTTGCGCGGCGTTGAGGACACCGGACTGGTCATATCCCGCTTACAGAGTGCAGTTGCGCCGGCACGAGATCCCACTCCCTTATCAGAATCACATACAAACAACTGCAAGATTTCGGACTTTGAGAGACATCACAATCGCATTTCAAGCATTTCTCCGTAGAATGAGTGCAGAATAGAGGGCTATACTGGCTTACATAAGCACGCGTTGACCCCGGCGCGTAAAGTGGTTTTCTCTTTTTTCCGCGTCGATGAACGAGGTCAGTACGTATCCGCCAGCGATGCTCAAGAGACGGCGTTGATGCCTGTGGACGGTCTGCTGCTTTGGAGATGAGCATCTTACCCCCTTTTCTATTTACCCACCCGCCATTTCACCACCCCCAGCTGCTCAAATCACCCAATGCAGCTGCGTGTGACTGCCGCTGAGCTACCTCCGTCCACCTTCCTACCTCCCCTCCTCCTGCCATCCCGATGCCATTCCCTCGACCAACCTCTCCGGTTTCGCTCGAAGTGTGCTCGCCTTCCGCAGATGATATAGTTTCAGATGATGTGCTGGGCTCTGATGATGAGTTGGGCGAGGATGCACGCAATGCACAGCGTCAGAGGATTGAGAAATTGGCCGAAGCGTATCTCCAAGGCGCCCCGCTCTTTATTCTCTCCGCCTCTCTCAAAGGACCGTTCGATCAAGGATGGGTGAATCCGTGGACAAAAAAGCGGAAATCGCGCAGTGCAGCTGAGGATTCCAGTGGCCCAGTAGTGCAGGAGACTGATCCGCGGCCACGGAAGCAGTTACATCATGAGTCGCACGAGTCGTCCCGCCGTACGGAGACCTCCGTCGCTCCGTCAGATGCCCCTAGTGAGAGCTCGCCGGTGATCTCGAAACATCAGAAATCCCGCAAGCCATTGCAGGATAAGCAAAGTCGGAATTCAGCATCCGTACAAGGCACGCCCAAGAGAACAGTACCTTGGACCGGGGACGCTCAGTTGAATTCGGAACTACGTAACAGCAGCATCGCAAGGCCAACAGATGACAACTGGTTAAAGAGGGACCGTAGGAGGATTGGGTTCGGAAACTTCGATCCGCCAACGTCGCCAACGACTACTGTGTCCACCCGTCTATCCGATACAAGAAGCCGACTACACCAGTCCCTTGTTCCCAGTCCCAGTCATTCAAGCTCGAAAAAGACAGACACAAAGGAACCAGCATCATCACAGGTCGACCGGCTACAAGAAAGTCGCCGTCCCGAGTCTATCGCCGAAAGCCATTTCAGACCTTCGCCTATCAGGCAACAGAACGTTCCGCATTCCGTTACCCATAATGCTCAATCCGACACCTCGTTCTGTATTGTTTCATCATCATCACAGTTGCCAAGATTTGAATTCCGTCGACGGAGGAAAAACTCCAAATCATCGACAATGAAGCAAGCGGAGGAAGAACCACCCGCACCGTCAGAGACTGACAAGAATGCTCAACAAGCGCATGAACGGCAGCTTACACCTTCAAAGGAATCCCCGAAGGAGTCAGCAAAGCGTGAAAATGTGTACAATGAGCCTTCCCGGCGTACTTTTACGTCGACTGCAGGCTCTCGTGCCTTTGACAGCCATACTGCTTCTCGCTCAGGCCAAGGTCTTCTAGAAAGCCGGACGACTCATGGGACCACTGAGAATTTGCCTTCAGCCCAGCCAGTACCACCTAATCCTGCTATGGCAGACTATGCTCCATCCTTGCACTACACAGCACCACCGACGAGTGCGTCGGAGAATGATGATGATACTGGCCCAGTTCCACCGCTTTCCACCCAAGCAGCCCTACTCCATGCACAGAAGTCTTTCCAAGATGGGTTGGAAAGTCAAGTGGAGGACCAGCCCACAACATCCTCAAAGAAACGACGCTCCTCTCGGTCTTCCCTCCCAAGCTCAACTACCTCACAGAAGATCACACCCTTCCACCGTCTTAATACACCCCATCTTGCTCCAGATAACAGTCCCTCAAAAACTGCCGCTGCTGTGATGCCCAGTACGCAATGTATAGTCGATGCCGTCACCCCTTTTACGTTCAGCACTGAACAGAAGCGTCATCGCCATGCCCATATTGAATCCCTACCAAGAGTAATGTCGAGCAACAAGAAGCAGAAAACCTCTAGTTTTCCGGACCGTTCTCCGAGTTCTTACTCCGACTGGTCGCCATCGCCGGAAAGAGACCAATCCGACTATAGGATCCAGAGTGCTGGGGAAAGCCCACGCGATTCACAGCCTGGGATAAACCCCAATGACAATAACCACGAACCCTCCCAGTCTACCGCATTACCGCTGACATTGTCGGGGACAACGCCGCCCACTGGGCAAGATGGCCAGGGAGGTCTTGCAGGCGAGAGCTTCAACCTGAGCCAAGCAATTGCCGATGCTGGGAGCTGGCTGCAGGAAAGTTTTGATTGGAATAGGGACCTTCGCAGGTCCGGAAATAACCCTGGTGCGTCGTCTGGAGATGCGCAACGATCTGCTTTGAATTTGGATACCCATTAGCGTTTCGACAGTTATCTTAGCTCAATCAGGATTTATATGTATATAATAGGATTAGCTCCATAAAAGTCAAGACCATTGATTTGAGCATTTTTGCTCATTTTCATCTTCAAGAAAGGGTTGCATTCTATACAAAAATGTAAACACTCATTGAGCAATGACGTTCCCGTGTTGGCCGGCGGAGTTCGCCAAATCAACTCCGACGATCTGGAGACACCGCAATCACCACCACCCACTCTGCTCTTTAAACACCATTTCAACCGGTCCATGGCGCGGGCCACGATCAAATGGCTCTGACATCAGTGAGTATCACGCCCGTCAATTTGTCATATCGCATACTCACGCCCGACAGTGGAAAGCGTTCAACTTCTTCGACGTCTCGTCGGTCAAGTTGTCGGAGAGCGCCTCCGTCTTTGGGGTATGTACTTCCACTCTTATATCTCTACATAGTCTCTCGAAACCTAACATGTCGGTCGCTAGCCTAATCTCTCAACCCTCTGCACCGGCTCCGCGAACCTCTTCCTCGGATCCACCGACGGCGTCATCCACATCGTCTCCTCCTCATTCAAGATCGTCCGATCATTCAAAGCACACGATGCCGGCTCGATTACGCATATGAAACAAATAGATGGAACGTCGCTGTTGGTTACTATTGCAGAGGATCTCCTGAATGAGCCGGTACTGAAGGTCTGGGGTCTCGATAAGCCCGAGAAGAAGACCGGGGCCCCGCAGTGCTTGTCGACGGTCTCGGTGCAGAATGCCAAGAGACAGTTTCCGGTATGTCTACACTGCTGGACGAATAGGTTGAAAAATTGCTGAGGAATTCGAATTGGTACAGATATCTGCCTTCACGGCGCTTAGCGATCTATCCCAGGTTGCGGTGGGGTTTGCCAACGGATCCGTGACGATTATTCGCGGTGATTTGATTCACGATCGCGGTGCACGACAACGTATTGTGTTTGAATCGGAGGAACCGATTACCGGACTCGCGACGCAGGACGGACTAACGACGACAGCGCTCTACATCTCAACGACGAACCGGATATTGACGTTGATCATCTCTGGGAGAGGGCAGGGCCAGCCAGCTCGGGTCCTGGAAGATACTGGTTGTGGTCTCGGATGTATGGCAATGGACAAGGATTCTAGTGATATATTGATTGCCAGGGAAGATGCCGTATACACATATGGTTCGCGTGGGCGTGGATCAAGCTACGCATTCGAGAGTCCGAAGAACTCGATCAACATCTTCAAAGATTACATCGCTCTCGTTTGTCCCCCGAGAGCTGGGTCCACAAAGCCAGACTCGCTGGATATGGGCATGAGCCAGACGGACGAGCTCTTCAGTACGACTACTTTCACTTTGCTCGATACGGACCTGAAATTCATCTCCCATTCTGAGTCACTCTCGTCCTCTGTGAAGCACATCTTCACCGAGTGGGGTAGTCTATTCCTTTTGACTACAGATGGGAAGGTCTACCGTTATCGGGAAAAGAGTCTCCAGCAGAAACTCGAGATCCTCTATCAACGCAACCTTTATATCTTGGCTATCAACCTGGCGCAGAAGACGGACGTCGACTCTATGCAGCAAAATGCCATCTACCGCAGATACGGTGACTTCCTGTATCAGAAGGGAGACTACGACACGGCAATGCAGCAATATCTTCGAGCGATCGACAACACTGAACCATCACAAGTTATACGGAAGGTGAGTATCCCTTCTAAACTATAGGGATTGCGGATCACTGACACTAAGCAGTATCTTGACACACAACGTATTCACAATCTCATCGAATACCTAGAGGAATTGCACGATCACGAGAAGGCTACAGTGGACCACACCACATTACTCCTCAACTGCTACGCGAAGTTAAAGGACACAGAAAAGTTGGACTCGTTCATCAAGGCTCCTGGAGAGTTGAAGTTTGACTTGGAAACCGCCATTGCTATGTGCCGCCAAGGCGGCTACTACGAGCAAGCTGCGTACCTGGCCACTAAATACGGTGAAAATGACATGGTTGTCGATATATTGATCGAGGATTCGAAGAAGTACGCTGAGGCTGTGGAGTATATCTGGCGACTTGAGCCTCAGATGGTATGTAGTTCACCAGGTATGGTTCATTTGAAGTTACTAACCGGTGCAGGCTTACCACAACCTCATGAAATACGCCCGTGTCCTACTGGCCAATTGCCCCCAACAAACCACTGAGCTCTTCATAGTCTACTACACCGGAAAGTACCAGCCAAGAACGCAGGTCGAGCCACCTGCCGAGCCCCAAGTACAACCTACCAGTACATTGCAGAGCCTGGCAGGTTTCCTTCCGCTGGGCCTTATAAACGTCAGCACAAGTACAACGGAGCAAGTGTCCGAGGCCCCGTCCGTGGCAGAGAATCAAATTACCGAATCGACTCCGGACTATGTCATTCCCAAACCCAGGGCAGCATTCTCTGCATTCGTGGATCATCCACAGGAATTCATTACCTTCCTGGAGGATCTTACGAGCCAACCAAACCTGAAAGAAGAAGATAAGATGGACCTATTTACAACCCTGTTCGAGATGTATCTGGACACAGCCAAGCGGCAGAAAGATACTACTGAGAAGGCGGAGTGGGAGAACAAGGCGAAGAAGCTTATCGAGGGCAAGGATGTAAGTATATTTCTTTCTAATGTGGGTTCTTACTCTTACATCTGATTAGATCCCCATCTCGACATCGAACGTCTTGCTGCTGTCCGACCTATCCGGTTTCCGAGAGGGCTCGACCTTGGTCCGCGAACAAGAAGGTCTTCGGTCTGATATCTTTCGTTCGTTTACCGCTGCGAAGGATACGCAGGGTGCAATCAAGGCTCTGAAGAAGTACGGCCCCGAGGAACCACGATTATACGTGGATGCCTTGACGTACTTTGCCTCGAGCCCAAAGATCCTAGAAGAAGCTGGCGATGAGCTCGATGCCGTTCTCAAGAAGATCGATGACGAGGGCCTCATGTCGCCACTACAGGTCATCCAGGCACTAAGCAACAATGCAGTTGTCACGATGGGCCGTCTCAAGAAATATCTAAGTGACAATATTGAGCGAGAACGGAAGGAGATTTCTTCGGTGAGTGCATATCACCGTTCTCATCGTATACTAATAACTAACCGCTCTACAGAACCGCCGCCTGATATCAAGCTACAGCACCGAAACCGAAACCAAAAAACAAGAAATCGAACAGCTAGGCACCAAACCCGTTGTCTTCCAAGCACGCCGATGCATGTCCTGCGGTGGAGGCCTCGATCTCCCGACAATCCACTTCCTCTGCAAACACTCCTTCCACCAACGCTGTCTAAACAAGGTCGACGAAGACGCTGAATGTCCCGTCTGCGCGCCACAGAATTCCACCATCAAGGCTATTCGTAAGCGACAGGTGGAATCGGCTGATCAGCATGATCTGTTCAAGGGCGAGCTTCAGCGGTCGAAGGACCGGTTCGGGGTTGTTAGTGAGTTCTTTGGGAGGGGGGTTATGCGGCCGCAGAGTACTATGGAGTGATGTGATGAGTGATGATTTGTGTTTCTTTTTGGTGCGCAATTGATACCTTTCTGTACTTAGATATTTATGGATATACGAGGTGAGGGTAGGTGTTGAACCAAGGATAGTTGGTCTCAGCCAAAACACCTCATAGCTTATATACACAACGCACAATGTATTCCCTCCAATCAAATTGCTCTTACATAGTCCATCGTCCACGCCAATGATCCCCCCAAACTTCCCTGTGTGAAGCGCTCCCATACTATTTCCCTTTAGGGAAGTGTTATCTTATCACCACGTGCCCTCGCGTCACATGGTCCCACCAAACGCGCATCAAGTCGAACTTCATCCAATCACCCAATTTCCTATACCTACTCCGTTATAGACGACATATATATCCACCAATACCCTTATGCTCACATAACGTACTCCTATCACAATGGCCAGCCGCGTGATCCAAGACTCCGACGAGGAGGACGACCCTCTCTCCTGCGAGGCTCAACCTCCGGCCCCCACGGTGTCCCCCAGGCGAGAGAATCGTCCAGCAAACAGTAATTGGGAGGATAACGCTTCAGCTGTCAATGACGGTAATGTGGAGAACGATGCTATTGATAACCAGATCCAACAAGAGATCAATAATGTTGGTGATATCAGCGTCAACTTCGATGATTTCCTACAGTCGCAGTCGCAAGATGCGCAGAGACGGGCGTCGTTATCGTCGTCTCAGCAGAGGAGGGAGGAGAGGTGGATTCCGGGTGGATTTGGGAATGGGATTGCGAGGGGGTCTGGATCGATTGGTAAGAGACCCTTAGTCCTGGTTGATTGTGCGGCCGACTAACGAGATACCGATAGCCTTTATGATGTCCGAGATCGATATGGCACAAAGACGACTGTTTGACGATGACGCCCCGCATACTGGACAGCAGATTCCTTCGACTGCAACTGTTCCATTTACGGAGTCGGAGTTGGGGTACATAGATCAGCAGCAGCAACAGCAAGGTTTGCATGGTGTTGATTATAGCGCTCTGGAATATCCCGAGGGGTATCAGCAGGTTCAAGTGCCCATTTTACACCCCGAATGGTATAATTCGGATCGAAATCAGTGGGTTGAGAATGCGTTGAACGTTGAAGCAGCCCATGCCAGTATCTCGACGTTTGACCGTACTCAGTCAAATCTTTCCTCCAGTGCCTACGAATCCGCACTGCGAGGATCCACGAATGCAGACGCCGCAATGCATGAGACTATACAAACCGAAATATTGAATAAAACTCCCATTCGATCAAAGTCACTGCAAGAAGCAGCACTTGACTCTCCACACGATACCGAGCCATTCTCGTCATTGAGGTCACCAAACGTGAGCAGATCGAAAAGCGATAATACCGCTCAGCAGATTTCACCACAGCAGTCTCAAACAAATGCGACGGATGAACTTTCTGCTGCTGTTGCTGTTGAGATTCCGATCATTCAGAAGAAGAAAGCCCCAAAGAAAAATAAGTCACAACCGCAACCGGAGGATGATGATGACGATGAGCTCGCTGCGCCAAGTGACTCGAAGAACAACAAGTCAAAGGCGAAAGGGGTTAGTCGTTCAAGGAGTAATAAGCAGACCATGGACAGCAACAATCTCAACGAGACCCACGAACTGATCGAAACAAACACACCACATCCTATCCCTAACGAGCCCAAACTACCAGACAACACACCCCATACCACGAACCCCGACAACGACGAAATCGACCTCATCCAACTCAACGCCCTCAAAACCCAGCCCCAACTCCAACCCCCGCAACCCTCAAACGACCAACTAAGAGCCCACTTCACACAACCACCAAAACAACCCCGCAAAGAACTCAAGAAAAAGAAGCTCAAACGCGGCAAAACAACCTCCGTCACGGTCAAGAAAACCTACGAACCAGACGTCGAAGACGACGTAATCTGGATCGACGACCGACAACTTGATCCCCAACACGATCGTCGACCAGACTCGATTCCCACTCCTGATTCGATCTCAACGCCCGCGGGAGAACAAGAGACACTCACTGCGGTGGAGGTTCCTATGTTCGGGGGAGACCAGGATCAGGGTAATCCTAATCCGGAACCGGCACCTAAGAAACGCGGACGGAAGAGGAAGAAGACTGCTGAGCAGCCTCTTGTCTCTGCTGAGGAGGTATCGACTGAAGTCAATGGACATGCGCCTGGTCAAACCCTCAGCAACGTGTCCGTTGTCGTCGAGAAACATGCAAACGGCAACAGGCAGAAACCAAACTCATCCAACAACCCATCCACAATCGACGGGACAAAACCTTCCTCAGTTCTAGCGGCAGCACCTGAACCAGAGCCCGAACCTGAACAAGAATCTATATCAAACGCCCCCGAAAGCCCCAAGAAATCGAATCCGACACTGGATACCTCCAATCAAGAAGGGCAATCTGATCCGGACACATCGACCAAATCCACTAATAACGACAGCAAAGGACCAAGCAAACACTCTCCCATCGCAGGCACGAGCAAAGTGCCCTACCGTGTCGGACTGAGTCGTCGTGCGCGGATTGCACCTTTGCTAAAGATTGTTAGGAAATGATAACGAGGATGCGATTTCTTACTAGCTGCTCTCCGCGACATTCATCCGATTTCCCGAGTATTGCCTCCATATTTGTATTATTATATGATAATGATTTACTACGACCTGATGCAAGATGAGACGATTTACGATGTTGAACCTTTGTCATTTTTGATGTATATTTATCTCTTAGGTAGCACTGTATATTTATATTTAATAGGTCATCTAATAAGGACAGAGTACTTTATAAAAACCCCCTTCATCCTCTCGATAGCTTCCTCTTCTCCTTTTCTCCCCCAGATTCGATATTCTCGTCGAGAGGTTACTACCTAGTCTAGATAGGAATTCAATTCGTTAGTATCTACTATTCCGAGCCCGTGACAGATACAGCCTGCAGGGAACTGACAAACAAAGGAAAGCCTGCAGTAGGAGATAAAGAAGGCGAGGATAACAGCAGTTTCGTGGACAAGGACGGATTTCAAAAGGATGGGAAGTGCTGTGAGAGATGCTCATGGGAGGAAGGATGGAAGCAGGGAAGGACATGGTCAGCATAATGGGATTTATAGCTGGAGAGAATATGATGGTCAAGGGGGGAGCCAAAAACATTTCCCTTCTGCAGCAACTGCAACGAGAGCGTCTAGGTAGGTGATGTCAAACAAAAAAATAACAAAAGGTCCATTTGAGGCACATGAAGCCCGTGGCCTGGCGTGGGAGGAAAGCCCGTGGCCGTGGGAATACACTCACCTGATGCCAAGACGGGAGTTGGTTAGCAGGACTCCTAAAACGGCCGCTGAAGTAGCCTTTTTCAGCCGCCTGCAAACCGTCACATCGTTAAATGGAGTAAAAATTAGCAATGAACAACTTTACACTCAGCTATGTTGTATTATATATTATCTACATAAAAGAATAAGAACTATTTTCCTTGAATAGTCCATAATTACCTATTGACTAGTTGTTAACTAGTTAACCGGTTGATAACTAACTAACTAGTTGCATTAAAAAAGGCGGCGTTTCATGGTATTGTCAGGAGACGGAAAGGGAAAAATACCGCTAGGCCAAAAAGTTTGAGATCAATCCGAGGGTCGTCACATGACTTCCCAATTAGGATGCCCCGTTCCGGGCCTTGGCGGACCCATGTTCATCCGACCTGTGTCCTGCTTTACGACATCTACGTCCGCCATCGGGGACATTAATAATCACTCGAAGCAAGCGAGGCCATTTATTGTCTCTTTCTACTCTGTAATTATTCTGCTAAACTACTGCACAAGTCTGCAAACAAACGAGAGAACACAAACTAACCCGGTGCAATGTGAAACCCAAACTCAATTCAAACAGAAAAACAAGTCATCAAATTCGAATTCAACAACAAACAAATCATTCTCTTGTGTCATAAGAATGCTCAACCCAAAAGAACCACTGCGGAAGTAAGCAAAGCCAATGCCGTGACAGAAGCGCCGGTCTTGACAAGAGAGCCGGCTTCCGACTTCACTGGTCTCTTTGCAGCATCCTTGTCCTTGTCGATCGGTAACCATCCAGCTGCTGTGTCTTTAGGCTTGGCCGGGATTCCGATGGTGGTACCGTTGGGAAGAAGCTTGTCGGAGTCGGGCCAGAAGCAACGGCCAAAGTCGGACTGGCAACCTGTACCACAGTGCGCCGTAGAGTTGCCGCAATAACCAGCACTACTGCAGCAGGGACCAAACGCAGAGCCAACGCATGTGACATTCACACCACAGGTGCCGTCCAGAGTAATTGCCTTGAAGGTAGAGGGCTTACCCTTGTTATCCTTCTTGCGACTTTCTTTGCCCTCCTTGTCGGCGTGAAGGGGGCCGTGGGGGTCCTTACGGTACCAGTACTCCTCGGGGTCATTGAGACACTGGCCGACAGTCACCGCATGATAGCCACGGTCCCGGATTTTGCGCAACATATGCTCAGTGAGGTTGTGGACGGTTTGCTCATGGACGTCGTGAGCGATGACCAACCAGGATTTGTCGGTGACCTTCCATGGATCCACAGCCTTGTTGAAGATGTCCTTGGAGACCTGGATGGCGTCGGGACTGTCGTGGGCGTAGTCACTAGTGTCGAGGTCGTACAAGACAACATGGTATCCAAGCTTACCCAGGTCATCAAGACAGCCAGACTCGGGAAGGCAGCTCGAGTACGGAGGACGCATGTAAGTCGGGAAGCCGCCCAGAATGTTACGAAGAGCCATCTCATTCTTCAGGAGCTGGTCTTTGCGCTGGTCGTGCGAGATCTTGCTAAGATCCTGGTGAGACCAGGTGTGGCTGGCAATCTGATGGCCTTCGAGTTGCATGCGTTTGATCAATGTGCTCCAGGGCATGTCGAAGTCATCGATAGGACCCTTGCCACCGTTGTTGCCCGTAATGAAGAAGGTCGCCTTGGCGTTGTACCTCTCCAGCAGACCGAGAAGTTCTTCGGTGTATTCCCTAGGGCCATCGTCGAACGTCAAAGCAATGGTACCCGGGACGGCACATGAACGGATGACATTCGGTCCATAGGGCGCGGTGCCGATCTTCGGTCTGCGAATCTTCTCGGTGGACGGGCCCTCGGGAGAGGAAAGGGCATCGCAGTGACCAAAGTCGATCTGGCAGTCTGGAGAGCGGCAGTGGGCCTTACTCGATCCACAGTAACCTGTCAGAGAAATGTCAGTACGTCTCGTTGTTCTCATTCGAAGGGATGCTGTCGAAGGACTCACCGGCAGTCGAGCAACACTTGCCCTTTCCGCACTTGCCGTACTTGGGACCACACCGATTCTCGAAGTTCTCGCTCCGCAGCTCGCTGCCTTGGCCACCATTCTCCACAGTAACAGAGGCAATAGGAGAGTTGCCCTTGGGTGGCTGTGGGACGCTGCGAGCCGACACGGACGCTGCTAGGGCGAGGGCCGAGAAGGCGAGGATGTCACGTAGGTGCATTTTGACGATTGATACAAAGGTAAATGGAAGCTTAGATGCAGGATAAGATGAGATCTGATGCTAGCAGAATGCGTCAGATAAAGAGAGCGATGAGGAGGATAGGTGGATGGTGGGAGAGAGAGGAAGAAGAAGAGAAGAGAAGAGAGGAAGAACGAAGTTCTTAAGGCGGGAGAGGACAGCAGAGGAAGGCAGGGCTCTGCACCGAACTGGGAAGGAACGAGCCCAAATAGGAAGGAGGCCTGGAGACAGAACGGAAGGTGCAATACGCGGAACAACCGCGTAAGTTACGTATGGCGACGCAACGGGTTCTTTCTGGGGGATAGAATATAATAGCCAGCTTTTATGTTTTGTTCGATGTTCGAATGTCAATTGGATTTCATATCACGTTCATAATGCGATGCCCAGCCCGTGGACATAAAACCTAGCAAATCATAATTATATTACATTGAAGCCAATATCAGTTTCGTAGAGCGTCCCCAAGCAGTCTACTAGACTAAGCTCCTTCGTAAACGCCTAAGCAACGGACACCGGTTGGGAAGAGTTCTGTACCAGCTACTACACAGGCCAATTCTTGTCCTTTATCTGGGAATCAACACCAACGTAGGTCACGCTACCTGCTCGAGATTCTCCTCTCCCACCGCAGAAAAGACGAACGGCGCCAATGTTGGCAGATGAGGACCAAACTTGGCCGGAGCACTCCTCGCGATGCTTCCCACGGTGGCAATCAAGTGTCGACGGTGAACGGTAGTCAATTGCGGGGATTGGAAGCTCTCTACAAGTTCACCAACGAACTCGTTGAGCTGATTATCCGAAAGATGCAGGACGATCGCCGAAATGGCGGACAATGCACGCTTCGTGACCACGGTACCAGCCGTGTCGTTATCGATAATAGACATGACGGACCTTTGCAGAGCTGTTAATTCCGCCTCGTTGAGAAGCGACCCGAAGCACGTAACGACCTGGATTAAAACATCAATTGCATCACTGCTAAAGCCCTTGGAAGAATCTTTCTCCAACATGCCCTGTACGACGGACCCGCGTCTTGCGGAGGGAGACGGTGTAGGACCGGTAAGACGAGGGATCAAGACTTTCGAGATTGCCGAATATGCCATATTCTCATTCTCAGCGGCAGGTTGTCCGGGTTGTGGACGAGGAAGAGCATTCACAATGACTCTCAAGGCAGTGTTCGGAACGGAGGTATCGATGGTTTGCGAGGCAGTCAGGTCGGTCAGTTTCTTCAGGAGCGGCGTGAGACTTTCGAACGGCAACCGGACGACGAGAGGACCGAGACTAGAGAGTATAAATAGTTAGCCAAGCTCTATCTGAAATGCTCCAGAGTTCCGGGCTGATCTTGTACGAACCACTTTAGCGCCTGGTTCTGCACATCACCATGATGGTCATCCAGAGCCTTGAGCAAGCCATCGGCCAGCTTTGTAGAGGAGTGTTGGTCATGAGGAAGATAGGCTGAGTTCGGGCTGGTGAGGATCCCCTGGAGATCGTTCAGAGACATGTATCTCAAATCCGCATCGGGGTCATCGAGCTTGGAGAGCAGGGCGTTGAGGCTCTGCTGCGTTGCTTGTCGGTCTGCCATGATGTGTAGAGGCTCGCTAGACGAATAGAGCTGGATTATAGCGGCAGTATAAGTAGTAAATAAGAAACAGTAGAAGAGAAGCGCCGGGCAGAGAGCAAACAGATGATAATGAAGCTATCAGAGGCACGTGGGGCAGGATGTCTGAGGCCATATTAAGGTGTCGATGACAGCTGCTACGGAACACGACATAGACCTCCTGCGCAGTATGGCATCGCGAACAGACACTGCAGGAGAAAGCCAGCAAATAACGATATTCAGAATAATCGCCTTATGATACTCAATATCTGCCACTAAAATAGCCACCATTTATCAATCTCTGCGGCTCTATGCCACGTTCCTGACATCTCCCGTGACATCACCGAGAAACAAGCTTGGGCCACGCCGGTTAATTCCGTTCCGAACCGATTATATACTACGCCGGCACGCAATCCTCTCACATCTTTTCCTTTCCAATTGCCTCATTTCTGTGGTTTCTTACTCCGACTACCCGTGGTTTGAATTTACATACACATCCCCGGAAAATCTATCACAATGGCATTCCCTGCTTTCCGCACTTTCATGACCTCGCAGTCTGCCCGCATGCTGGGCACGACTGCTCGGAGAGCCGGACAACAGGCTGGTCGTCGCACTTATTCTACCGCGAAGCCTGCTGAGGGCAAGGGGTCGGATATTCCATGGTTAGTTTACTTGTGATTCAATTGCATTTGATTCGCGACCGGACACTAATTGAGATTCTTTGCAATAGGCTCCTAGGCTCCATCGGCCTGACCGCCCCAGCTTCGTTCTGGTTGTGGCAGTCCGGTCGCCCCGAGAAGCACGACGACCACGGCCACGGCGATCACGCTGAGCACGCACAGGAGGAAAGCCAGGAACAGGCCGAGGCTGGCCCCGCTGGTGAAGCTGCTCCTCAGCCCGACCCCGAGGCGGAGAAGCCGGAGCCCAAGGAAGAGAAGAAGGAAGAATCCACGGAAGAGAAGAAGCCCGAGGAGTCCCAGCCCAAGGAACAGGAGTCTGAGTCCAAGGATGAGCAGTCCAAAGATGAGCAGCCCAAGGAAGAGGCCAAGAGTGACGAGACTCCTAAGGCTGAGTCTGAGGCCGAGAAGCCAAAGGAGGAGGCTCCCAAGTCCGAAGGCGAGAAGCAGGTACGTTGATCTTAGCCGTCATGGCGCATCTGATTCTAACAGTCTCGACAGCCCGAATCCGGGAAAGAGCCTGAAAAGACCTCCGACGAGAAGCAGTAGTGCGGGCGCTCGACCTCCTCACGCCTCCAGTGACTGCGGCCACCCGCTTGACACTAATCACATATGCTCTGGATATAGATGTGCCGGGTATTTCATGTGATATGAGTTCTGAAAATAATCGTGTAATATAGACGGTGCATTGAATGCAAAAAAGTATGAACAAGCAATTCCGAAACCTAATTTGCCGTAAACTCAATCAGAATTGAGCTTCCGACGGTCGTCAAATGCGAATCTATATCATTATTATTATTATCGGAAACTGCCGTAGAAAGTTCAGCAACAGAGAAAACACCGACAACAAAGCATGCACCATCCTATATTCAACCAGCTGCGCCATATAGGACACCAACCCGAGCCAATATCTTTGTAGCGAAGTAAATGTCATAAAAAACATGGACACCGGTCACCGTATCACCGAGTCTTCCTAAAGCTAAACCAAATTAGAACACAATAAGAGAAAAGAACACGCCCAGAGCCACCAGAAGAATTGCCTAAGCATAAATGATGCTGGTGGTAAATGATGTTTAAAACAGCTTCATAAATTGGAAGCTGTCGTTGGAAAAAAGTCTCTATAAATTTTGCTGGCTAATAAGACGAAAAAAGTAGACGCCTCTCACGAGTCTTTCTTGTCCTCGGCTCCTTGGACAGGCTCGCCGTTAAGCAGAACCTGGGGTGCCTGGTTCCCCTGGGTAACGTTGCGCGCCGTGAGTGCGGGCTGCTCAGTACCTGTGGCAAGAGTAGCTTGGGTCTTCTCCTGCTCTTCTTCTTCTTCCTCCTCGTCCTCATCATCGCTTCGCTCGTCCTTCTTGACACTGTTGAAGACATAGTTGGCGAGAATGCGGAGGATCAAGAAGAGCCAGAACAGGTTCACGGCCTGCAGACTGGCCAGCAACGCAAAGGTAATGTACTGACTGATCCAGCACTTGTATTGTTGCGTTTCCCAGTTGAGTTCAAACGGTCCAACGGTCCGGAATTCGGTCAAGATAGCCCAAAGGATCTTGAGGTTGAGATAATGCCGACAATAGATCCACACACCGACGAAGGTTGCAAAGTAGGGCGCAGTGACAATGGAGTCGAGATAGTTGAGAGTCTTGGAGGTCTGCAAGGATAACTGCTGTTAGTATGCGCTAGACATGGTATGGGTCGTGGAAATACTGACCGCAAGGAAGAAATCCGAGATATCGTGCGTGATGTAGACTCCAATACCCAAGTAAGTAAAGTGGAACCGGTAGCTCAGTCCAATGAGCGCCAGCGTGATGATGTGGTGACCGACAAGCTCCTTGAAATCCTTCCTGGGCTTTTCCAACTGCAGCATCAGCACGATCGCCTGCTGTGCCCAATAACTCGCCTCGAGCAAGTAAAAGGCCTTGAAGAAAGGTTCATGCTCCCGGTGGGGAAAACCTTCGAACATGGCCGTCGTGTTGAAATACCAAATGTCCGACCTGTACATTACATAGAGACCAAAAGGTCCGAAGATACCAAAGTAGATCGCGGTGTACACCTGCTCCATGAAACGTGCAGTCTTGCCTTTACCGCGGATTCCACACCAACCTGCCAACGGACGGATCATGCGCTGCATCAGGAACTCGCGAGTGAATGACAGAACAATTGTGTAGAAGGACACAAAGGCAATATCCTTAGGACCTTTTCCGTACATGATGGGGCCACCGGGCGTCTTCGGCGGTCCCGGATAGGACAGGAAGATAGCGCTGTGCATGGGGTTGGACTCGGTTGGGTTGACCAAGTACAACGACAGGAGAACAATCAGCATGATGAGCGGGAGGAGCCATGTGTGCTTCAAGCAGATATCCTTAGAGCGACGGAGCAGCGATCGATTCTTGCGACGTTTCGACTGTGACTTGGGCTTCTCGGGAGAAGTACGAGGCTGCGGAATTTGCTGGAAATTATATGAGTACGGAGCTGGCGACTGTACAGAAGGTCAATGGATATCCCATACCTTGTCAAAGACCCCGGGTTCGGATTCAACTGGGCTGACAAGATTCATCGTCGACATGGCCGGTGCGCTGGTGTCACCCCGGATGTCCACGCCCAAGCTACTCGACTTTCTCCGGGGACGAGGCATGATTGCTGACGAATTTGTCTCGAGGGATATCGCCAATGCTTCTTTTTTTATTCTTGTCGATGCAACGATCGAGTCGGTTGTTCCCTCCGCGGCGGCGCGTCGGAGGGTTCGGGGGAATCGACTCGGGAGGCTCGAGCGTTGTCGATGCTCAACGGGGAATAAGGCTGAGATCCCTAATCAACAGGCAGAACGACAGACCAAGATTGGAATCACTTCGCACGTGTTGGTATGGTAAATAAGAGGAAGAGGTGGAAGTGATTAGGTGTCACTCTTTGTAGAGCCGTCCAGGGGTTCAGCTGGCTTTCTCGATTTTTCGGCGTTTCCCCATCGGGTAGTTGCCAAGTCCCGTGATCCGAGGCCTTAATAATTTGATTTTGTGAATAATGTGCTTCATAATTCCGATTACAATGGATAGCAATGTAATGCTACTGGAGATAACTACTGGAAGCTTCATCTGAGAATCCTCAATGAACACTTGGACTAAGAGGTACCACGCCGAGAAACGCTAATCTAGCCGTTCGCTTTAGCAGATACTCTATGCCGCATCTGCCACCATCACGGATGCCTCATGGATCCGAGGAAGCTATAGTTACGAGAGATCGCGATTATGCATCCGATGAATGTTGTTGCTAACCACAGTGATAGTTCGAGCACTCCGATGCCGATACGAAGACGCCCCGCATAGCCGACACTCTATTTAATCCATCTTGTCCTTCGTATTTATGATCATCTCGCAACAACTACAACAACCACAAAGCACTCGTTCATATCCGTTAAAACCAGTACATCAGTTCAAAATGCCTGATTATACACAGGGACACACATCTGAAATGATGGCGGCCCATCAGATCCGTTCAACTTCTGACTCGTGCGGCTACTTCACTCCACTGCTTACCGGCTGCTCACATCCTCGACGTGGGCTGTGGTCCCGGTCCACTCCGTACACTTAATTAGAGACTTTCTCTCCTCCCCCGGCGCATAAAAAGCGAGTGGCACAAGAGTCTTAAACGGCTCCGTCCTCATCGGCGCTAAATTAAACGCCTTCTGCTGATGAGGGGCAGGGACGCTGTCCAAAAAGGCTCTCCATGGCTCGAGGTGGAGGGACGCCGTGAAAGCCAGGAACTCCTTCGAGAAGAAACCTTCAGACGTCTCTGGTGCGTTTTGAAAGCTAGGGGAGTATTTCATGCTCTGAGGAGATGTGATGTCGCCGTTGGCTTCGTGAATGTAGCCCGCGCCGTCTTTCTCGGTTTCCACGAAGAGGGTAGTGTGCCAGCGGGGGCTGGGGACGTCGGGGTCTTGGATTGCAAGATTGGAGCGGATTAAGAAGACACGTTGTTGTTGAGACATTTCCAACAGTCATGAATGATGACGTCGTTGCAGGAACTGATACCTCGCTTCGATATGGTAAAACAGCTGTCTGAGTAGTTGGCGTATTGACAAACAGTAACAGCTTTCCATACAGTCACATGATGACTGTGTATTGATTTTCTATTCAGGCTGTACTGGTAACTATCATGACATCTACCTCACTAGGAGACTAGCCTGGCTCTTCTCGAGAGCGCAACCAAAACATGATTGCTTCCAAGCCATTACCAAGGCTCCTACACCCTTAACTACCCTTAACCAAGCACATATTTTCTGTGGAATAACCTATCTTGAGGACTTGCTAACTTGTATGTCTACGGAGACGAGCGAAAAGCCATTTCTCTCCCAAAATGTCTACTCTAATGCCCTATTGTCGAGATTCAGCTCAGCTGCCCGGTCCCCTCCCTGAGTTACAAGAGGTCGAAACAGCAGTCGCCAATCTTTATCCAATTCCCGCCCTCATGCCGGATATGCTGTTGTGGTTAGAAACTTATATATTGTCAGATACGGCCCCTCTCTCCGAGAACGAAGGTCATGCTCTGCTCTTCATCCAATCCAACCTCCCCACTCCTGCACCACGGCTTTGCGCAATGTATCGGGACGCAGGCAATCTATACATCATCACGGAATACATTCCTGGAAAGAACCTAGAGAATTTGTGAGACTCGCTCTCTAAGCAAGAGAAAAGCTCCCTGGTGAGCCAGCTCCGACCTATCTTCCAAGAGATGAGATCGCTACCTACCCATGGCTTCTATGGAGGCGTGGAAGGAGGACCAGTGCCTCATCATCGATGGTTTCGCTCGACGGAGCAGAATCCCGCTATCACCGGACCATTCGAGAAAGAGGAGGACTTTGGTAGGGCTATGGCTCTACGATCTAAAGAGTACGCTACTTCCTGTGATGAACAATGGTGGCATCCAGACTTTTCACCCCGGCACCTTCCCTCTTCGCTTAGCGGCCATCAACTCTCATTTTCCCATGGGACTTCAACCCCGGGGCGCATTCTGGTTAGGAAAGTCCACAATCCTCTTTCAGGGACTGAATAATATAAGGTTGTCGCTATCGTGGATTGGGAAGCAGCGGGATGGTACCCTACATACTGGGAATATGCCTATGGCTATCATAATTTCCAGTAGTATGAGGATTGGTCAGAGTATTTTGAAAAGTTCCTCGACCATTGGCCAGTGGAAACTGCCGTGTTAGCATATGTGGACCGCCTTGATTGAGGGACAAACGATTCGGATTTGACATGGTTGCCAGGCTTATGCGTGCTAGTGGAGAGCGAGAGAATCGAGCCTCAATTCCTGTCTCACTAAGACTGTATCGAGTGACTGCGGCATCCGCGCTGTGCAATCGGAGTTAGCCAACCTCTCACGCCACAATAGAAAGTCTCGCAGTTACCGTAAGCCAGCGGTGACTCGGCCTTGAAGCGTAGCTCCCGCCATGATGCCCAGTAGAGGCTGCCCAGCAGTGTTATGGCATTGGTAAGTAGCAAGAGGATGAGAAACATCGGTAGCCACTTGCAGAAAACCCGTGGCGGTTCAAGAGACTGTTCTGGACCGTCCTCGTATTCTTTATCTCGTTCTGTATTCGATTTGTGGACAGGGAGTCGGCTGTATAGAAAGCGCATCTTGAGATCTTCGGGAAGCACTATCTGCGATATATAAACTCAAAGAGATGATAGCGACTCTGATAGCGTTCCATTTGAGTATCTAGTCTCTCCATCTCACTGGAGGATTTATACGACGTTAGATTGCAATCTGGGCTGAGTCTTCGCTGTACTCGGAGCACTGCTGCTTCGTCCTACCTCAGATGCGGAGAGGTGGCTTGAGTAGATTTTTTGAGCCTGGGGCACGAGCGCATCTTTTATTTTAGTGAGTAGTCCCTGGTTGGATACCGTCCAGAGGTGGATTGTAGTCGAGCTGCTCCCATTTCATATTCGGGATTGGAAGGTCATGTGCCACAACTCGTCTTCACCTCTTTGCAGTGCTTTCATCCTTCTACCTACCAAGCCAGCCTTTTTAAAGAAGCAACTTCTCGTCTCAATTGAACCTCTTTGCCAAGTTTTCTCTTCTAGTGAAGCAAATATTCGCTTCAATCGACGCTTATTCCATTTTTCGATGAAAGACAGACCCTCAAGCAGAATGACAACTATTCTACGCAGAGTTCGCTGAGAGACAGTATGATGAGATTACCTTGAATTCTTGATAAATTGGCAATGGGACTGAGTATTTCCAATACTTCTTGCTTTTCTTGCTTATCTGACAATCAGTCCCTTGCTGACTCTTTTGCTTGGTATCCAGACTGAGAACCCCGCTGCCAATATAGCCAACATATCTCTTTTCCACATCTTACATGCGCATAGACTACGGCTTACGGATCGGGATTGAGACCGGCAATTGTTTTCTCGTCTCTCGGAACATTCAGACAAATTTGAATGGTACCTGCGCCCCCGCCCAACTTCCAAAATATGTGCAAAGAATTACGATATAGGAGCTCGTTTGAGAATCTGGAAATAGAAGTGGGATAGTATCAAACACTACTGATTGCTTTTTCAAGCAAAAGCCGAGGCGCGACGGTCGATCCGGGTCTAATTTCCACATGCTGTTGATATACCCTCGACTCCCGATAGCAAATATTCCGATACAACCACAGCTAAAGTATCAGTTGATCACTTTTGCGCCGTAATTAGTGTTCGGGACGCTCATCACGGGACTACTCCGACGTTCATCTCGACTCTTCCAGAATCGGTAAATCCGCGTCGCTCGCCGGACAAACAACCCCAGACGGACATGTTCCGTTTGAGAAGGAATACGAGTAACTCGCATGATCTAATGCAACCCTAGCAAACCAGGCCGATGATTGGACAGCTGGACGGCTGGGTGTTCAGTGTTTGGGTAACAACTAGTCACCTGCCCGATGGCCGAAGTGCTTTGGTACACAGCAATATATGACCCATATTGACCTAACGCGTTGATTTCGGCGACCATTGGTTGAAATTACTCCCTAACCAAACTCGTCTATTGAGCCGAACCTGGAGTCAGAATGACACCTACACCATACTCCAAGGGGAATTGTCGGCCGCTCGGGTCCGCCGTGTTCCACGATGTATACACACTCCGCCAATTACAGGGTGTCTCCCCGCAATCTATCCATGTGGGAACGAAACTAAAACGAAAAAAAAAAAAGAAAAAAGAAAATGCGGAGAAATACGGAGATGAGCACATGATCTGGAGATGTCCCGTATAGCTTCATGAATCGAGGCACACTATGAGGAAACGAATATCGTCATGGCAGTGAGGGTACAGCCCATGCGCACAACAGCCAGACCGTCAGAAAATGCATTGCAGAAAACATTGCAGAAAACATTGCAGGAATAACTGCACAAGCAGCGCAATCCGTCAATTCGGCAATCCCAGCAATGCAAGAAGCACCGGCCTGGCCGAGAGCTTGGTCACTATAATAATTAAACGCATTCACTTTAGTACGGCGGTCCAAGGGTTAATCAACAGTGAATGCTATTACTCGCAGTCCCGGTCACCCATCGAACCTTCCCGCGCTTTGTCTCTTCTTTCCTCTCTTACTTTAAAAACCGGACTGGCCCCTCATTTCCCTTCTGTTTTCCTTTCCTTTCTTTTCTCTTGTCGGTCTTGGCCTTGTTTTTATCCGCAGGTATTTCCTATCGCCGGACCATTTGGGTGTGCTTGCTCTCTTCAACCTTCACCATGGCCATCGGCAACATCTATGTGATTTCCGGCGTCGCCGTCGTCGGCGGTGCCCTCTTTGGCTTTGATATCTCGTCGATGTCAGCCATCTTGAGTACCACCTCCTACAAATGTTACTTCAACCAAGGTCCCAAAGGTCCCCCGTTCAACAATGACGAACAGTGTTCTGGTCCGACTTCGCTGCGACAGGGTGGTATCACCGCTGCTATGCCCGCTGGTTCCTGGCTGGGTGCCCTGATTTCTGGTTTCCTCTCGGATATTCTTGGTCGTCGGTACGCCATCATGATTGGCTGTATCATTTGGTAAGTCTCTTCCTTCACGGCGATCTATTGCATATCATGTACGCTAATGAAGAGGACTTTTATACAGGCTCATCGGATCAGCTATCTCCTGCGCTTCACAGAACATGGGTATGCTCATTGTTGGTCGTGTCATCAACGGCTTGTCTGTGGGAATCGAGTCTGCCCAGGTCCCTGTCTACATTTCGGAGCTGTCGCCGCCGTCAAAGCGTGGTCGCCTGGTTGGCTCACAACAATGGGCTATTACTTGGGGTATTTTGATCATGTATTAGTACGTGAAATCCTTGACCGGTATCCCACTGCACACCGGCTAACACTGTGACAGCATCTCCTTTGGCTGCTCGTATATCGGTGGTCAAAAGTCCTCAGACTACAACACTGCCACCTTTCGGATCCCATGGGGTCTCCAGATGATTCCCGCCGTCTTTCTCTTTGTTGGCATGATGTTCCTCCCCGAGTCGCCCCGTTGGTTGGCGCGGAAAGATCGCTGGGAAGAATGCCACTCGGTTTTGACATTAGTTCATGGCAAGGGTGACTCCAACAGCCCTTTCGTGGTCACAGAAATGCAGGAGATTCAGGACCTGTGCGAATTTGAGCGACAAAACAAGGATGTGACATATCTTGAGCTGTTCAAGCCCGCCATGCTCAACCGTACCATGATCGGAATGTTCACTCAAATTTGGTCCCAGCTGACTGGAATGAACGTTATGAGTATGTTTGTTTCTAGCTTCTTCATTAAGTGCCAGCTGACAATTACAAGTGTACTATATTACCTACGTTTTCCAAATGGCCGGATTCTCCGGTGATGCCAACCTGATTGCCTCGTCAATTCAGTACATCATCAACGTTGTCATGACTATTCCAGCTCTTCTCTGGATGGACCGTTGGGGTCGTCGCCCAACCTTCTTGATCGGTTCCGCACTCATGATGATCTGGATGTACGCCAACGCAGGTATTATGGCATCATACGGTACACCTGTCCCGCACGACCAAAGATCAACTCCCGAGGAATCCATGAGCTTGAGAGGCGCCCCCGCCAAGGGTCTGATTGCATGCACATACCTCTTCGTCGCCAGCTACGCAGTCTCCTTCGGACCAGCATCGTGGGCCTATCCACCCGAGCTGTACCCCCTGCGTGTTCGTGGTAAGGCCGTGTCGCTGTCTACCTCAGCCAACTGGGCCTTCAACACCGCACTGGGTCTTTTTGTTCCCGTTGCCTTTGAGAACATCAGCTGGAAGACGTACATCATCTTTGGTGTCTTCTGCACAGCCATGCTCATCCACATTTTCTTCATGTTCCCCGAGACTGCCGGAAAGACCCTCGAAGAGACGGAGCACATCTTCACCGATCCGAATGGTATCCCGTATATCGGTACGCCGGCATGGAGAACCACGAAGCAGACTGCTGCCGTCGCTGCGTTGGAGCGGGGAGATGTCGAGGCGGTTTTGGAGAGGAAGCAGGTGGCTGCGCAACATGCTGAGGTTGTTGACCCTGAGAAGTCGGGATGATGTACATGTCGGTTCTTGATCGTTTCTTGCTCTCACCATTAGCTTGCTTGGTTATCTTATCTTTGGTCGGGGCTGGGTTGGATTGGCCTTGTTAGATATTCCATTCGCTGTATCTATGCTAATTGGTTTCTTGGCTATGATTCGATTGCATGACAGATTTGCATCAACATAAAATAAGAATAATAATACCGAATACCCATGTTCCCTATCTTAACGTATATCTAGATATCGAAGGCCAGTTCTCACAGCTTGCAAATGCATAGCGCTCCAATATATATGAAGCTATATGCCCAACGGTCAATGCACAGGGGACGTAATTGCCCAAATGAGGCGATGGAAACCACGATATCATCTTTGTCGGTTCTGTCTCACCACCGCGACATCGCATACAATAGCCCCCGGCGCTACATTAACGACGGCAACTGCTCAAGCGACAAGCATAAGTATCTCTCAAGCTGCGGAAGGCTTCTCCAGATCTCTCTCCGTAGGTGCCAAAGCTGGAATTGGGGGTCGGCGTGACTGGTCTTGCGGCCGTAGATTCCTTCTTCCGTTGGAAGTGCAAGAAGCAGTCACTCTCGCCCTTTCACCAGGGGAATATAGTATATCAAAAGCAGCAGCAGCCTTACAAGACGCAGATAGAATCCTGCTGAGCTTCATGTGCAATCCCAGGTTGATGAACTGGATGCACGATGTACGCAAAGTGAGCTGGCGGGTTGGCTGCGGACTACCTACGTAAATTCGATGCATGGAACAAGCGATACATACCCCGTAATAAGTTGCGAGATTAACTAGTGATATGACTATTTCAACTAGAAGAACGTTTCCTCCACAATATCTAGAGGGACCTCTGGTTGCGCAATGGAGTATCAGATGCAACTTCCGAACCGAAGTGATCTAGGGACGTTTCCTATCGTAGTATAATTTTGAATTGATGTATAACTATAGCTGGTAGACTGTTCACAGAGGAAGGCGAGCTAAAGCAGAAGGAAGCTCCTACGAGCGAGCCGACATTCCTGTTCTCTGGACTGTAGATATCCCAGATGAAGAACAGACTCTAGCGTTCCCCGAAAATATCACAATGGATGTATGAGAGGCATATCCGCTTGTTAGGTCGCGAGTTAAGCTCAACCACCAACATTCTTGTAGATGCTCCATTGATCTTGACGAGCTCTCAGGATGGTGTATAGTCAACAACCTCACTCAAAGTTCTCAGCTTTTGCATTTGAGAACGGACATGTAGCCACACCTCTCGCCTTGATCACCTCGATATCTGACTTCATCTCCTCCACTCCCTTCCCCTTCTGTGGTCTGGGCCCGATAGTCATCAAGCTGTATCCATGTGGATTATACCGGTCTCCGCGCGAACCGGGTAGTTTCCCTCCAAATGCTCTAACCAGGAACGCCCCGGGCCCCCATTTTGACCAGAAGGTAGGTTGGACATACCATGGTTGCAGGCTCTTTCTTTCGAAATTGTATAGATGAGTCTCGGGATTTGGCGTGTCGTGCACCAGCTTGACGGCACGGGAAGAGGGACGTGGGAGTGCAAGGTATCGAAGAAATAATTTTCGTGAGTTTCGGATGAGGGCCAGTATGAGGGAGAGGATTGGGCCAGGAGACTCAAGGCTAGGGATGTGAGCAATGGTCTTTTCGGATCATCTTCAAAATGGGGTACGGGGCTTACCAAAGGCTTATCCTCATGACATTGTCCAAGTCAGCACCCAGAATCTGTCGCACAGTTGTTCTGATGAAGCTAGGAAGCGAAGAAACCGCCGAATCAACATAGACTCTGACGTACTGATCGTTCGTTGCCGTCGGCTTTGCGACTTCTTCTTCATAGTGGACTGTCCAGTCACTCAGTTCCATCGCGAAGTGCAGGCCATCTTTCCAGCCTTTTTCTTTCGAAGGAAGCGGGTCAAACGGAATTCCCATATCCTCTCCCAAGTTCTTGTGAAAGATACCGAGGGCACATTTCTCAACGTCAGTAAGCTTGCGCCATTCTTCTCTTTCAATGACATTCAGGATCTCGGCGAGACCATCACCTAAAGTATGGAGGAGATCATTATCGGTTATTTTGTTGGCATGACGGTAACGGTCATGGCTAATGGGGCTAAAGGTCAGTGAACAAAACAAGACGTCTTATCTTTGCCTCCAGGGAGGGCATTGTACATACAGATAATTCATTCTCGCCACGGCTGACGCATAGCGATCAGAATCTCGGGGCTTGGACTGCGCCTCTCGTAGAAGGATTTCCGTGTCAACAGCGCGCTTCCCTGCATTACGCCTATTGTTTTGGCCTGTAACTGCGAAAAGCTTGGACATGGTCGGGATACCTCCGGCCTTTTTTTGAACAAAACATAAAACTTAGTTGAATTCCACAGTGCTGTTTAATGTACGTACCTTAAGTAGAGCAATTTGACGAGCCTTGGAAAAAGCATATGGAAACTCGAGCTCTTGTAACTGGGCCATAATTCCATGCGCTTCTTTGACCGTCATGCTCGATAATTGTCTCTTGCCAGGGGTGAACGGGGCCTTAATCTTTGCCATACGGCGGTACCGAAGAAGCCCAACCAGTGTCATATAGCTGGTGAGGGCGATGGCAATTGTCAGATGAGTATTGTTCCATAGTGCATGGAAGGACCCAGTGGCGTCAAACATCCCTTCAGCGGTCACTCGAGGGTCTCGGTCTATGTTAACTTGATTAGTATTCATCTTCGGCATAAAAAGTTGATCTTATCATTGGTCATCTCACAGAAAAAAGGTGTTGCTTCGGTGCCTTAGCAATTCTGGACGAAGAAGTTATCTAAAGGTGGTCGAGGGCTATTTAATATGATTTCGAAGTGGCCAGAAAGAAATGCTCTGCGCTCCCGGTCACCCAACAAAAATTTAGATGTAGAACTATATAAGACAGTGACATGCTACTACTGGCCTCGAAATTGTTGGGCTCGGCATTCTCTAAGTTGATACCGGTGATAATGTAATCTCGGATCCCTCAACGGCGACTATGGCATATCGGTTAATTCAATAAATTCTAACCCAAGATAACTACGCAGAACACTGCTTTTTAGAATAAATACAGAATTCCTAGAATCTATAATTAATGAGCTTTTATATGTCATCAAGAATGAATCAATTGGATGAATTACTAAAGAGTTATCTATATCTGCTACAGCTACATGTCTCCATTCATGTACTTATCCTTAAACTGAGTCACTAAACGAAGTGTTCGTTCAATTCACCTCAACAGAGAGAGCCTTACCATAATCCTCGAGCTCAGCCCATTTCTGGAGAAGCTTTTTCTCAACTAACCCCCCAAGAGGGTTATCATCCAGATCCGTATGCTGCTTGATATAGTCAATGAGATTCTGAAGATCATCCACGATGAGGTTTACTGACCTTGTTTTTAAAGCCTTATCAGCATGATCGAATTCATCATGTAAAGAAAAAGAGATTACACACCGAGAAATTTCTCCAACTGCTGCAGAGACTCCCCGGACTGAATCTCCATTTGCAAATCGTCCAGCCTTTTCTGATCGCTCAGTATCAGCTAGCCACCGACCAGCGTCCATAGAAAACTTCTCATCCCACCTTAGCTCTCTCCAACAAATTCAAGTCATTCTGAAGGTTATCCGTGCTGTCATTGTTCCGTAATTCATCGCCAAGTTCCGGGTTTCCAGCCAGCTGCTGTAGCTCGGCTTGAATGTCAATCGCTTTTGAAGTGTCCGAGCCGAGATACTTGTGCAGGTCCACGGCCTTGTTGCAGAGGAACTGGGCCGGGTCGACCATTGACCATTGGCCGTTACACTTCACAGACTTGAACTTCCTCTTGTCATGGGATATAAGGGTGCTAATTCAACAAGACATTAGAAGGCAACAGGCGGCATCTAGAGTGTCATTCCCAACCCGCAATTCCCGTTCCCGAACCCTTCCCATCCCGCATAGGGTCGGGAATTGGGATCAATCCCCAATTCCCGCAGTGGGAAAGGGAGTAATTGGGAATTCCCGCAGTTCCCGTTTACTCCCATAGGGATGGGTCGGGTTGGGAAATGTGGGAAATGGGAGTGGTTCATATTCCCGAATTTCCCATTACATACTATTACAATACTTAATCCAACCATGGTTAGAATATAGTACGCAGTTCAACTTATCGGATTAGGAGGCTAC
>NW_019170454.1:377944-549375 GCF_001890805.1 Aspergillus glaucus CBS 516.65
TTCCCAACCCGCATGCGGGTTGGGACTAAGGTGCCCATTTCCCTACCCTACCCGACCCGAATGCAACTCTAGCGGCATCCTATGTATAGTATTTATGCCGTTAATCAATTCCATGTCGGAAGTGGAACTCTTAGTCACTTGGAACTGTGCATGAATGGTGGAAAGCTGAATTTCTTTTCTTGTGCTCCCGAAAGGAGTTGAGAATCCGTCGTGTATATTCCGTCAAACGGGTGCGCTTCCAATAGTAGATTCAATTGCCGTTCCCTTGTCACCATTGTTGGTAGTTAGTTATATCCATGTCGGAGTGAGGCTGGCATAGCATGACCGATTAGCCTGTCTAGCAATATATTACTGTTATTGGCATCCACTCCTACATGGTAGCATGTCTGCTGGTTGTGTGATTAGATCGAATCCGCGCAGAGCATTCGGGCCGTACAACGAGAATAACGGAAGCGGACTACACAGCGAACGGACGACGTATAATCGGAACCGGAGAGCTATAATAACGCTAATAAGGACCTAAAATGATTGATCAGAAGACCGAAGACCAATTGGAAGCGAGATAATACAGATATTGACAATTCAATTCGCACATGACGAAAATCTGAGTCGCGCGATTTCAATTTGGCCCACATGGCTATAACTATAAGCCTACCCATCCTTCGGGATTCAGACGATTGGACGAGGTGGATGGGCATGATAGCTGGGTATTCTGCTGAATTGGGCATATATGAAAAAAATTACAGAAGGCCTAAGACTAGTAGAGTTTATTCTGGGCAGGAAAATCCTGCAATGGACAGATGGTGAAAAGGAAATCTATAAGATCCTTCACCAGGACTGTACTCAGTCTCATAAGAAGTATGAGCGTCATCATGAAGGTTGGTTCCAAACTGAGTAACTGCATATAGGTGCTTCTATATAAATGAAGATGAACGGCCGAGACTGGCATCCCAGACAGAAAGCCGTGAGGCTCATTGAAGAGGCATTGAAGAAGAATACAAATCTCCAACGCCAGCAAGACACACACAAACCCAGAAAGGATGACAATGAACTTAGCAGCTGATGCAAGCGTGTGTTCACCCCTCAGCGCACCAAGGACATCCAACAGACAGTGATGTGTAACGCGGGACACAATGTGTGTCTCGTGGAATCCCCCCTAGAGCCGTACCATGACTGGCAAAGCGCTAAGATGTCTGGTGGTTCGACAGACGATGTGGAGAGCAACAGTTCCAATCCTTCGACAACCAGCTTCCAATAGGAATCACACATTGCCTTTTGAGAAAGTAGAAATATGCTGATGCTGCGGATAGGCAACATGATCCTGTTATATCTGGAGGATCAAGTCAATCGCCGCCAAGTCCCTTGGCTTGCTTTCATGAGTTGCGTGTGATTGAGCCCGTCTAGTTAACTGAGTTTTGAGCAATAGAATTCGCCGTTAACCGTTTTAATGACCTATTTTCCTTCTCCATCCCATTCCGTCTCTGAGCTGTGTCACACAGCTCAAGATCCCCACATTCACACTCCCCTTCTCTGAGCCACCGGTATGTAATACTCCACCGGTCACCCCGCGGCCTCACTGTTCCATCTGCCAGTGTGTCTGTCTTGCGCTTCTTAATGCCATGAGTCCAATACAGCCTCGCGTCGCCCGTCATCTGCATCATGCTCCGGGGGGTCAAATCAATATCCACTCCCTGCTCGCCCCTGCGAAACTTCATCATGACCGGTGCGCCAAAAGATAGGGCGTAAAGCTGGTCATAAGCCCTATGTGCATCTACATGGGGCGGGATGCCACTGCCTGGTGGATAGTACTGCAAACAGATCTGGTCCGGTGGTCGAGACTCAGTAGTCGGAATCAATGGTTGTAGCCAGTCTGGAAATTCCTTGTATGGGATGTCTGGATCTATGTCAAATGTTTTATAGTCGAAGGTGTAGCCGTAGTGGAGTGACAAGCGGCCGGAGTGATCCGGCCATTTTAACTCATTGAGGAAGATTGAAATAAGGTGTTTCTCGTGCTTCGGCGAAACAAAGTCATCTTGCCAGATAATTCCCGCTGGCTTAATAGGCAGCTCTTTGAACTGGCTTAGCTCCTTTGAGCCCATTCCCCTATCTTTCAACGCTGTGGCAGATGTGAGATGATGCATCCAGAGACGAAAATACACTGTGAAGGATGATGGCAGTCAAACTCTGCTTTCGCTTTTGCCGATTTTCTTTGGCACTTGTCCAATAATATCCGACACCAAAGTGGGTCTTATAATGCTGACATGAGACTAACCATATTCGTTATAGTACCATGTCAAGATGCACTCCCTGGAAGATATAAAGCATTAGAAACCGCCTTCGAAATTCATACCCTCTAAATCCTTCGATCCAGACTAAGAGATCATGTCTTCCCAGGTGATCCTCCCCTCAGAGACCATCATCCACCGGTGTGGTAGCTCCCTAGCCGGCAAGACAAGTATGCTCCCCCCCCCAGCTTGTACATCATCAATAAACCCTCCTAACGATAGTCCAGTCCTAATAACTGGTATATCCAGCCACTCTATTGCCGGCGAGCTCGCCATCCAATTAAGCGCTGCAGCCCCCCATCTCCTCATCCTCAGTGCCCGAGCTGAGGAAAAAGTCATCCCCATCGCCAGGAAAATCAAATCCACAGCCCCCAATGTCGAAATCCGATTTTTAAAAATGGATCTCGGAGACATGACTAGTATCAGAGAAGCAGTTGACACTCTTCGCGATGTCCCGAAGATCGACCATCTCGTATGTGTCGCGGGTGTCATGGTTCCTCCGTATGGAACTACCAAGGATGGGTCCGAGACGCAGTTCGGGGTGAATTATTTGGCGAATTTCTTGTTGATTAAACTGCTTCTCGTGAAGGTGAGGGTTGCTGGGGCCGGATCGTCGATTATCATTGTTGCAAGTAGTGCGGTTAGGAGCGGGAAGGTTGAATTCGGCGATGTTGGGTTTAGTGTTCGTCTCTCTGCACTCACCTTGGTATGTTTTGGTCTAATTATTCATAATAGGAGGGCAAAACATATGATCCTCTGGTGGCATACGCCCAGTCGAACGCTGCCCGGGTCATGCTTGTGAAGGCGCTTGCGGAGAAATTAGGAGATCAGGGAATCCGAACGTTTAGCATTGATCCCGGTGGTATGTATAGTCCCAGACATGCAGTAGGGAAGAAGATTGACCTGTTACTAGCCGTCCGATCTGGTCTGCAACGTCATTTTACGCTGGAATTTCAAGAGATGGTTGCGAGACTGCGAGGTTCTAGTGGTAATTCCTCGGCCCCTGTCCTAGTGAGCACTGCTGACGCCACCGAACAGGACTAGTCGACCTTGATGGTAAGCCGATTGAGTTGCCCCCCTGGAGCACAAAGTCTGAAGGCGCTGCGACTATTATCACGGGCATGATCGACCCCACGATCCAAGGTTCGTAGGCTGTTCCCGTGCGCTTCGCTTATGCAGTACTCACATTCACTAGATTATAACGGTGCCTTTCTCCATAACAATGCAGTGGCCGATGAGGAGTTGCATAGCCATATTCTAGATCAGAATAATTGGGCGAAGCTGTGGGAACTTAGTGAGCAGATGATCCACGAGTCGTTTGCTGTTTAAACGGTGTCTTAATTTGGTGTCATGTTGGAAGGATGTCATTGTGATAGTTTCATTGTGTAATCAAAAATGTCTCGCCCCGCTGCAACCTCCAATAATTCGTAGACTGGAAAGCCTCAGTAGATCCACTCCATAACCACCCCCATTTCCGCGCCATCTTTTCAGATATCTCATACGCAAACGGATCCCACGCCTCACCCCAGATCAGCAATCCAGTCGGTTGACTACAATCACCGGAGCTACCGAAGAGATCATGGCAAAGCTCATCCTCCGAGTACAGATGCAGATTCCGTAGAAGCGCGTCCCGGATCGAGGAGACGGGACACAAATCGATCCAGGGATGATGCATGATACTTTTTTGCAGGTATGTTGGTTGTAAACTAGGTGGTATATCAATGGTAGACGGACCGGGAGTATTAAACGGGGAGGCGATGTCTTCCGCTAAGAGCGCCATGGTTAGACCCATCGTAGTAGCGTTGGTGCTCATGGCACGGATGATGTTCCATTGAGTAACTGGCAGGAGTAATTCGGAGGATAGTGTGTTCGTGGCAAATGCTTGGTAGATGTGGTCTTTTAATTTCTTCAGGATGTTCTGGCGAGCATCTAAGCCAAGGTAGCAGAAATGAACCGTGTTCTCCTCGCTAGCTGGTGATTCCACCGTCCGGTGACTTTGATCGACGTAAACTGTCCACTTTCGAGCGGAAGACCTGGGGTTGTTGACAGATAGTAATGCTTTTCTTTTACCTATAGTGGTGTTTCGTGAGCCATCTCCTCGATGTCCATTCTTCTTGGTCACTTACGGCTGGCGCGCTGGTTCAGGCGATTTTGAACTCTTCTCCGCTCTTTGTGGGCATCTGCTTCGAGTGTTTCATCGTGATGTTCGGACGGGAAATGGCTGGCCATTTTATCTGAGGAATGAAGTTCATCAAGAGCAAAATGTGTTTAACCATAGTACAATTGAAGATTTTATGTCGGACGGAGTTAAAGCCATAACTCCGTCGCACGCAACTTTTTTTTGGCTCTGCCCAGAAGCGACGGTATGTGATAGCTTCGCAATAATTGTGGTAGGTTTCTTTCTCCATGTTTTCCTCCCTATATAATGCCCTCAGCACCTGATTATCCAGGTGGATTGTGTTTCTGGCATATTTGCCAGGTCCATAACCGGGTGCACCAAAGCACTGATGGGTCTACTCAGACCCTGTTGGCCTTATGTATACACCCGGAGTCAGAAAATGGATTTCCCTTCGCACACTAACGGCGGTAGGCAAGTTGCTTCTTGGCGATGAGCCATCGCACCTATCCCAGTATGCATGGTCTTACATTGGTTCTAAAGTTGGAAGCATATTCTCGACCTCGATCTCACGACTTGCACCCAAATGATGGATCAACTTCGCTCCAAGTTACCATCATGTACGGTTTCATTCGAAGAATGCGATGTATCCTCCGGAAAGAGCCAAGCTGCCGTGTTTGAGAAGATTGATGCTCAGCAAAGACGGATTGACATTGTCTTTACCAATGCGGCTATCACTGAAAAAGGAAGTTTATTGCCCTTGCAGAACGAGGACGGCAGCAAGGGACCAAGCAAGCCAAACTTTTCATAATGGAATGAGAATCTGCATTATCTGATCGGCGTCATATACTGTAAGCTATACTACCTCAAAAGACGCAAACTGGCAGAAGAGATACTGGCATGTTCACTTGACAGCCTTCCTTAATACATGTCCAAAACTCAACATCCGCTTCGCAAGGCGATGTGATCACGGTTCTATCATCTGTCGCCCAAGAGGCCTTCTTTGATCATCTACACATAAGATGGGCAGGCAGGACATGTTGACCGCCATGTACAGTCTAGAGTGAGGAGTTATTATTACTGTACTCATTGCCTTCCTAGATTACATACTGGCTGAGTCCATACCATCCAGAGCAAGGACGAAGATGCGCCGTGCACGCCATGTCGAGCCAGTGGGATGAGATGAAATTGACATGTTTACCCTTATATAGGAATTTAAGCGAAAACAGTCATTTTTTATATTCCTCTCCTTGCTTCCTGCCACCGGAAATTGTTTCTTGTACCCCAAGATCTACGGAGTATTAACGTCTCCATATTCCTTTGCATGTTTCACTGGTTTAACCATACTAGTGCGACAGTAAGGAGTATGTCACATCCCTTGGGTTCGGGTTACAGAGATTCCATTGTATATCCCTGGTATAATAGTTCTCATTGGCTGTTGGAATGCTACTTATTTTCCGATGGGAATGGGTTCTGGCCTTAACATTCCGGCGACATGAGATGGGAATGTTTGTCGAGGTACAAAATTGAGTGGAAAGAAGAGACATCGAGTATAAAATCTGCTTTGCCCTCGGGTAAGCTATGATTCTGAAGCTTCGATAATCAAATCTCTTTTCTTAATCTACCCACTTCCTCCTACTTCGCCGCCATGAAGCGTCCAACCGCAGCGAAGGCCCTATTCATGAGTTTTGGGGCTGCTGTCGCGCAAGACTACAACGCCCCGCCACCTGATCTTTCAACGCTCCCGAGTCTTTCTCTTTTTGACACTTGGAGACCTCACATCCACGTCCTCCCACCAGCAGGCCAGATTGGAGACCCATGTGCGCATTACGTTGATCCTGAGACAGGTCTCTTTCATGTTGGCTATCTCCACAACGGCACTGGCATTGCAAGTGTCCAAACAGATGACCTTGTTCACTATTATGATGTGAATGAGAACGGCAACTACTCAATTGTTGCTGGTGGTCCCAATGACCCCCTTGCAGTGTTTGATGGCTCTGTCATTCCCAATGGTGTTGATGGCAAACCAACACTCTTGTACACAGCAGTCTCAGCACTCCCAATCCACTGGACCCTTCCCTACACCCGCGGAAGTGAGGCCCAAGCTTTGGCAGTCACCTATGATGGCGGGAAGAACTTCACTAAGCTGGAAATTCCACCTGTTATTCCTGAACCTCCTGCTGGGCTGGATGTAACTTCCTTCCGTGACCCCTTTGTTTTCAAGAACGGAGAACTCGACCAAGCCCTCAACAGCGATGAGGGAACGTGGTATACTGCAATCTCAGGTGGTATTCAGGATGTTGGCCCTGGTATCTTTCTGTACCGCAATCTGAGCCCTGAGACTTTTACAGAGTGGGAGTATGTGGGAGAGTGGTTCAATGCACCAGCCAACTCCACCTGGGGCAATGGTGACTGGTCCAAGGTCAATGGCTACAACTGGGAGACCGTCAATGCATTGAGTCTTGATAGAGAAGGGTACAACGTTAATGGAAAGACTTTTGTGACTTTTGGCGTGGAGGGGTCATATGCCCCGATTCAGGAGTCTGTCACCTCCATGCATGCCATGCTTTGGGCATCATCCGGTGGTGTGTCAGCCACTGAGGATGGGGATGCAGTTTTCAACCCTGATATGGTTGGTGTCCTTGACTGGGGCTTGTCGGCATATGCTGGTGCCGGAAAAGTTGTGCCGAGCACCGCTCAAGCTTCCTCTGGCAGTGGCGCTCCGGACCGCTTCCTCTCCTACATCTGGCTGACTGGCGATGTGTTTGGAGGAGTTGTGGGGTTCCCTGCTGAGCAGCAAGGCTGGCAGAACACATTGCTGCTGCCGCGCGAGCTGTATGTAAAGGACATCCCGAACGTGGTGAACAACGACCTTGTCCAGGAGACTGGCTCATGGCGTGTGGCTGATGACTCTGGCGAATGCGTTGAACTTGAGACCCTTGGAATCGACATTGCGCGGGAGACCTATGACGCTATTACTAGTGCTCCAGGCTTCGATGAACCAGACAGGACGCTCACATCCGAAGGCGTCATCCCATTTAACCGCTCCCCTGAAACGAGATTTTTCTCTCTCGAGGCCCAAATCTCCTTCCCAGCGTCAGCGCGAGATTCTGCCTTGCAGTCTGGTTTCCAGATCCTGGCCTCGGAGGAAGAGTCAACTACCATCTACTACCAATTTTCGAACGAATCTATCATCATCGACCGCTACAACACCAGTGCTGCTGCGGAGACGACCAGTGGCATTGACGCGTCCCCCGAGTCCGGACGCCTGCGCCTCTTTGACATCGACGACAGCTGCGCTAGCAAAGGCAGCAACGGCGATAAGGACAACGGTCACCACGATCACGGCCACGGTGGCAAGTTCAAGCACAACAAGGGGCCTGCTCTTCACAGCAAAGAAGGCAAGCGACAGGTCGGCGAATCCAACGGTGAGCACATTGAGACTCTGGACCTTACTATTACCGTCGACAACTCTGTTCTCGAGATTTACGCCAATGGACGCTTTGCGCTGTCTACTTATGTTCGGTATGCTTTCATCCTTTTTCCTTCTTTTCTGCTCTTGGGCACGAAATCTAACTCGAGATTAGTCCTTGGTATGCCAACTCGACCGATATTCGCTTCTTCCACAACGGCGAAGGCGAGGTCTCGTTCAGCAACATTCGCGTTGCGGACGGCTTGTACGATGCGTACCCGGAGAGAGCGCGGTAAACGAATTCTTGGACGTTTGGTATCGTCTCACGTCTATTTTTCGTACTGTTCTCCCGCGTCTTGCGAGAGAAGCGAGAGCTGAGCATTACCGTTTTGTGTCTGGGGGCCATTGCGATATGGGGTGGGTAATGACGGTACTCCGTTAACTTAGTTAGATCAATGCCATGTTGAAGTTTATTGAATGAAACGCTCCCTAAAGGTGCATTTTGATCTATTTGCGTACGATTGGACCTGGAACTAGAGTCGCTTGCTGGCAAAAGCCTGCTTCTTCCTTTTCGTTCGCATTTTCCATGGAAGTACCCATTTCCGACATCGATACCGGGTAGCTTGCATAGGAGCGGGACGTCAATCATCTACTAGCGAGAAATGTTGTGTAAAGATGCCGATTCATGACATTGGTGGCGCGTTGATAGCAGAAGCCAACGTCTTGTCTAGACAGTGTTTATCACGATGTCTCCATTACTGTCTAACTCATCTCTCAAAGTAAATTATCCAGAATTCCCCGCGCCTTTTTAATATCCGGCGCCTCGTCTTCCTAATAGGTTAGGGCCTCCAGCGTGAGGTTCAAGTGATCTCTCAGCCCTCTAGGATGAATATTGGGGAGGTTAACATTTCCACTTCGTGTCAAAGCAATAGATATCAGCAACGCTGTAAGCAGAGCCCCAAGATCGAACCAGATGCCGTGATGGCGATGACGAGGACATCGAGCTTGTAAGATCTTCATGCTACTATCCAGACCTGATTGCACGAGTCCCTGTACCATGGTCCATGGCGAAGTCCTCGCTGCTCAGCGGGAAGGCATGGTTGTCTGTGGCTGTTGAAGCGGTACCAGTGGGATGGTAAACAGCATAGAAGAGGAATGGCTGGTAGAGCCATAGACGGATCTCGAGGGATCGGTTGCTCAGTTCCCAGCTGAGCTCCATGGATATTGATTCCTGGGTGTCCAGCATGGAGGATCTCTGTCTAGCATTACCTGGGGTTTGGTCGTTATCCTATCTTATGTTACTGTAATATTGGACAGAAAGCTAATGCGAGAGAAAAATATCTAGAAGTTGGTAGCTTTATCGACAATTGCTCGGTACTCTCGTTGCCTCTGACACTGATCTAGAAAGACCTGATATTTCGCCGCGAGCAGCGCCCTTTCATGCTCATCTTCAGTGGGATAGAATGCCTCCCCAGGTTTGCTCAGTGCGTCGATCACCTCCCACAGATCTACCGTCGTGCCCTCAGAATTTACGTTGGCTGCTTTGACACCCAGCATTGCAGCGCCATGACAAACTGCCGCATGAATGTAGCGTGGAACCACAACAGGAATATTGCATGCCGAAGCAATCATATTGACCAGGATGTCGTTCTGGCATTGCGATCCGGACATGAATATCAAACTAATCTTGTGGCCGGACTTGTTCATCGTCTCCACAATCTGTCTGGTTTGCAGTGCGATAAATTCCAGTGTGCCGTAATAATGGATAGCGAGGCCTTCAATCGATATATCGCTAGACAGACCGACAAGGGAGCCTGTCATATTTGAGTCTGCTAATGGGGACCGGTTCCCGAACAGGTCTCCGTAGAAGAAGAAATACCGTGCTAGGTCTGCCACACAACGCAACCCCCGCTCAGCAGCCAATCCAGTGAGTTGGGAGTTGAGGAATTCGAATATGTTCATCTCGCGGCTCTCGGCACTCGCAAGGGCCTGTCGGGACGCCGGGTGGGTTTCAAGTACATGCTTGAGCAGCTGCCCAGTGGCAGACTGACCTCCTTCAGCCATCCAGCAGCCGGGGAAGATTGTGTCCCGGTACGGGCCCCAAACGCCAGGAACAAAGATTGGATCGGAAGACATTGCGATATGGCAGGATGATGTTCCGGCCACCACAGCCAAGCGTGTGAATGCCTCAATCCTACCATCAAGTGTCGGGTCCGAGCTTGTATTGCTTGCCCACTCCGGCTTCATATCCACTTTGGCGCCAACGGTACCTATCCACCCGGCGTATGCATCGATCACGCCGCCCCCAATTGCAACTCCAGGCCGCAAACCGAGCTCGCTAGCAGCCTTCTCGCACAGAGTGCCGCAGAACTCGCCTGCATTCAAGTGTCGACCGTTCTAGTCATGATAACATAAGCAATCCATCCATGTTGTATGCACGCGCATCAATTACCTCACCGTTCACACCTCCAATCCGATCGAAACCGCAGTCAGCCAGATCAGCCAGGCCTATCTCCTGCAAAAAGTCCTCCTGCCAGCCCTTGACACTCCCCTCAACGCCCTTTGGTAGATACCCCTGCTTGCAGACCATGCTAGAAAAGCTCCTAGTATTCCCACCTGTAGCAAGGTGGGTCAGGGCATCGACAAGGTCATAAAACTGACATTTCGCAAAGGTCTCCTCGGGCATGTTGTTCTTCAGCCAGAGAATCTTCGGAATCTCCATCTCAAGGGACATCTTTCCGCCCACGTATCGCAGAACTTTGTGGCCCGTGGCATTTATGACATGTGTTTCCTTGACCGCACGGTGATCTAGCCACAGAATGACATTCCGATCGGTATTGAAACCTGGGCCGGTGACTGAGACGGATTCATCAGTCTCTGTTGAAAAAGCGCATAGCGAGCACGTTGCGTCGAAGCCAATGCCGTGGACGAGGGATGGTGAGATGTCGTGTTCATCGAGGGCTCGACGCACAACTGTGCAAATGCATCGCCAGATATCAGAGGTCGATTGCTCCTAGATTCGCAGTAGGTTTTAGCATAGAATTAAAAAGAAGGGTAGGAGCACATAGTAGAGACGTACATAATAGCCCTGCTCTGGTAGCCAAAGGCCAATGTTTTCGGAGGCTAAGCCGACAATGTCGCCATTGTGGTCAATAACACAGGCACGCGCGCTTCCTGTTCCCACGTCAATGCCAATATAATATCCTGTCTTAGTCTGCATGGTGGTAAAGAGGCTAGATGGATGGTTACTTTGACAAATTGACATATATTCATGAAAAGCCAGGGCTTGTGAGACACTCAAACTATATATGTAGTCTGCAGAACCGAGAGCTTAAAATGGTTCGGGCATCTCGCCTTTTTACCCGAGTTGACTCCACAGGCTCACGGCATTTTGCCCAACATTAGTACTATACACCGTCAAAGCTTGTGGCGCATGCTAAGAGGCAGCTGAGTAGTACAATCTTTCCGGCCGGAAGAAGTTGTAGGCTACATAAACATAGTGTACAAAGGCCACACTTCCGAAAGAAGTACGTTCCAACTATACATATCCAACATTAAACAAATGTACTTCCCGATAAATGCCTAGTCTTCAACCCCGGCAATCAAAAATTTGATGCCATTTCCATCTTTCACCTGCTGAAAAGCCCGCTGAGTGTCTTCAAACTTCACAATATCAGTGACCAAATCCAGGGAATTGACCTTCTGCGAAGCGACAAGCTCAATCGCAAGCTTATAATCACCGGTAGCATACCGGAAACCTCCCTTCACGTTCAATTACTTGGTGCAAACGGCTGTGATGGGGGAAGCGACTTCATCGTGGCCCATGCCTCCTTGGACGTATGTGCCGCCGGGTCGAAGAACGTGGATACCAGTCTTGATGGAAGCCTCTGCCCCCGACGCATCAATCACCACATAAGCCCCATTGCCAAGTTCATTTTCCACACCCAAGCGCGCGGCATTGTTGAAGACCGAGACATCGACCAACGGTAGGAAGTTCGATGTTGTTGTAAACTCTCTGGCAAATTCCAATCTGTTGCGCTGAATGTCTACTGCAACCACCTTTGCAGCCCCGAATGCATTGGAAACCGCACGGCACAACAATCCGACCGGTCCAGCGCCGAAAATCACAACCGATGCACCAGGTGACACATTTGCCTGTCGGACAAGATGCACCGCGACCCCGAGCGGTTCCACAAGCGCACCCTGCTCCAGACTAAGGCTGTCTGGCAGCTTGTAGCAGAGGTCCTCTGGCAGGCGGTAGTATTTCGCTAGGGTGCCGTTATAGGGAGGGGTCGCGGCAAACGCCATTGCAGGACAGAGGTTGTATGTTCCGGCCTTGCACGCATTCCGGAGGACTCGTACCCCAGCACTATCGGTTGCTCGACTTTGAAGCGTCCAATCTCTCCGCGGTTCCAGTAATGTATCTGGGGAGCAAATGGTGTTAGCCAGCGTCAGATTCGTTTAGAAAGAATACCAGGATAGACGAGCTTACATCGCTGCCACAGATTCCTGTGAACTCCACCCTCACCAGAACATCGTCGTCATCACGGATCTGTGGGATCGGGCGATCCTCAAATCTCAGGCTCTGAACTTTTTCAAGGACAAAGAACAGATTCTGTGTAGGTTGTATTAGATGATCGCTCATAGCACGAAAAGAACTTCGATCCACTGACCTGCATTTTTCCGTTCATGGGATGCAACGCTTGTACAGCCTGCCTAGGTACTCGAACGGTACAGAGGGCCTCGTTTAAATACCATTTGAACATGCACCCATCCCTCATGAATTTCAATGCTTCCGTTCAATAACGGAGTTTATGCCGTCTTGTCCGTCCGCGCCCCACAACCCTAGATTGATACGCTCAATCCACATCCCCGTCTAATTTCCGGGTCTCGACCCCTCCACTCCCGCGCGGGATATTCGGCGAAACAGGTCTTCAAACTCTAGGCTTCTCCGGAAGAGCATCCAAAGACATCGATCCAAGGTCTACTATGTGCGCTAAGCCATGGATTAGTTGAGGTTCAGGGAGGCAAAGTGTTCAATCCAGTAGGCCATCGCCAGACCTCCGATATTCTAGGACGATGAATTGATCAGATTTCGGCCAAAGCGACTAACGAGGGTGTTAAGAAAAACGTACCATGACAAACTCAAGAGCCAAAAGCGCTCCTCGAGCGGAGTGGCTGCTGACCTCCGCTGACCAGACCGGAATAACACAGTCGATAGACCCAACTCCAATGCCAGCTGGATGTACGGGATATGTCAGTCTCGTACAAAAAGCTCGAACGGGGTTGGACTCACCAAGAACACGTCCAAAACACATCCACGTGATATCATAAGCCGATGCCTGTAGTGCGGCGCCCAGAATGATCCATAAACAGCCAAAGATAATAGCTTTAATACGTCTGCATTGATCGGCCAAGGATCCTGCCATGAGTGCCCCAATCATTGTGCCCCCATAGTATACGGCAACGATACCACCTTCCGCAGCTGTGTTCCTAGAGCTCCCTAAACTTGGTACGAGGATACGCCCAGTAAGCCATGGCATTGATAGTGTACCTTTGAGAGGGAAGATGCCCATGAGCTTTTGGTAATCAGGATTGAGATTTACCATCGACATCACACCCTGGTCATACCCGTAGAAGCAAATCGCAGTGCCTTATATCAAATTAGTCAGGGGTGAAAGACAGTAGGTACACGGATTCCTCACCAGCAAAGAGGCTGAGTACCCTATACATCGTCGCAGGATTCTTGAACCTTAGCATTATGGATTGACTGTATTAAACCAGCTGACACAGCAAAGCTCCTGGGAGATGTGATGGAGTGAACATGACGGAGAATCATCGTATATATACCGAGACTTTTGCATTCCTCTGCAACATTCTATTGAGGAGTTTCACTTTGGTGTTTTCTAAACTCGATTTCGGGGTGTATATAAAGCGTTATGACCTCGTTATGTTTTTGTCTAATGGTAACACCACGCCTTAGACCAATTTTTAAAGACCTCGGCCTATGTCCAGGAGTTTATCTCGACATTGAACTTTGGTTAGTCGTGGCGTCATGGGGGTCGGACCGAAATTGCGGCGGCTGTCACCCTAAATCCGGGGCGAAAGGGACGGAGATTCTTGACATCACACATTTGGTTGCCACTAAATCCAAAATAAAAATTGGAAATAAGAAATGATTCTCCCTCCCCATCATGACACTTTCCATCCCCCACCGTCCCGTCTACAAATGAACCATCGCCAACCGGATGATATGGACGCCTGGATTCTGGGCAACGGCGTCCAGCCACTTGCAGCCGCCGTGTACTTAATCGAAGAAGTCAAAGTACCGCCGAACCGTGTGCATATTCTCGAAACTATCGGCAAGGCCGGGGAATGTACCGTGAGCGCCGGCGACCCGGTCAATGGCTATGAATATCGGAGTGGAGCAGTGCCTGTATTCAGTGGCGTCTGGGTTGAGGATCTTCTTTGTAAGGTTCCTTCACAGACTCGACCAGGGAAAACGGCTCTCGATGATGTTATGGAGTTTTATGAAGTGGGATACTCTGACAGGACGCTATGTACACGGTTTCTGGCGGAAAAGTCGGGTGGAATCTCTTGCATCAACACAAAACAGGTCAGCCTGGGTTTCCGGGATCGTAGGGATTTGTCCAGACTGTCTGGGAAGACAGAACAATCGCTGGAACGATCGCACATTCTTGATCACTTCCATGAGAGCTTCTTCAAGAGTGATTACTGGTTGATGATTGCTACTACGTTAGTACTTTACCCTTGCAGGCCCAATTCTTTTCTTTGAACCGACATGACCACATCTCCATGCAACATAGGTTCGGTTTCCAGCCATGGCACAGCGCAGCCGAATTCCACCGCTACGTCCGCCGCTTCATGCACAATAGCCACGGGCTGAACGACTTCCATCCTCTATACGAAGGCCGCGTCAACCTCCACCAGGCCGTCACAGCACCGGTGGCAGCCTTCCTCGAGTCTCGTGGCGTCGACTTCCAATGCCACACGACAGTCACCGACATCATCATGGACCCCCCCGACAAATGCCACCGAGTATCAGCCATCGAATGGACGAAAGCAAACGAACCCAAAAAGGGAACAATCACCCTCGCCCAGAACGACATTGCCATCGTATCCCTGGGCAACATCATGTCCGGCGCCGCGACAGGATCCAACACAACGCCCCCGGATCTAGAGCTCATTGAGATCCACAAGGGCCTGGACGAAAACTGGCTGCTATGGCTGGAGTTGTGCACGAAACATCCCAAATTCGGAAACGCGTATAACTTTTGCACACGCATGCTGCAGTCCCGTCTCGAGGTGTTCACCGTCACCTTAAAATCCCCGGAATTCTTGAACCGGTTCATCGCGCTCACGGGCGACCAACCGGGGTCTGTGCCATATGTGACGATAAAAGACAGCACTTGGCTGATGAGCATGAGTGTGCCGCGGCAACCGTTCTTCGCAGACCAACCGCCCGACGTGCACGTTTTCTGGGGCTATGCGATGCACCCAGAGAAAACAGGCGATTTCATCAAGAAGCCCATGATCAATTGCTCGGGGGAGGAAATCATGATGGAGTTACTGCATCATTTAAAATTCCCAGTGGAGACGATAACCTGCGATGCAATCACGATTCCATGCATTTTGCCGCGGATGACATCTATGCTGCTGCCACGGGTGGCTTCTGATCGACCGCAGATTATACCCGAGGCTATGACGAATTTGGGATTGATAGGGCAGTTTGTGGAGATTCCGAATGAGGTGGTGTGCTCGATGGATTATGGTGTGAAGGGGGCGCAGATGGCCGTGGGTCAGTTAATGGGGCTACAGGAGCAGGAGCCGGTTAAGGCCAGCAAACCAAAGAAAAGCTCCGTGTTTGGTTTGTCTCGATTCTTATAGTCGCAAGTAAGGTGTTGTCTTGATAATCGTGGCAACAGAGCCTGGAGAATAGTGGAAGAAAAAGCATGGTATTACAAACGATGTAAAGACCATCTCTTATATACCAGTTTAGATTAGCTCAGTTATTCAATATGTATATAGATTATACAAGGAGAACAAGCAAGTCAAATCACAATTGGACCTGGGAAGAATCAATAAAGCTCCCATCCTGCATATCACGAGCACGGGCGAAACGACATCTTGAAAGCTCTCTTTCACCATGGGCGCCCCCAAACTCCCTTCTACCGGACCGAACACACTCAAGACTCTCTCTGGGATATACTGAGAGCTTCGTAGACATTGACATCTCGATATCAAAATCGAACTTTTCAACGACTGTATTTCCGACGCTCTCCGTCTTCCGAGGCCTCAAACGTCTTCTGTCCTCCGAATCGATACTTGTCTCGCAGGTAGATCTTGTAACCATGAATTGTAGTATTTTCTGACTTGACTGGTTGTATGCACAGACACCTCGATGCTGTCATGAAAAAAGATGTGTAAGAGGGCATTTTAATCTATTATGGCCATCTGAGTAATTTATTCACAATTTAGCTCTATAAATACATGTAAATCCAAAACACCTTGAGAAAATTCTCAGCTAACAATTTAAAGAACAACGGTAAGACAATACGAACAATCTAGACCTAATTAATAAACCCAATCTCCCTCCAAATATGAATATACTTTCTGGCAACCTCCTCACTAACAGCCCCAACAGCAGAAAGAGTCTTCGAATGCTGCAAAGTATGCCCTACATCTAAGACTAGCCCACCACATGACATGCGCAGATAATTGCTATCCAAAAAATCCAACAGCATCGAGGCTGGATTGTCTCGCTGCGGTGCGGCGCGTACCCGCTCCACCCAGTCATTGAAAGGGATGAGATTGGGGATGTTGAGAGCGTCTGCCAGTGTGGCATTCATCTCCTTCCAGGGCTGACCGACCGGGTTTTCGATGTGGTAGATGGGGTACGGATCGTTGTTGGATAGGACGAGATCGGACAAAGTGCCCGCCATGTCGTTAACGGGAGTCCAGTAGACCGTTCCGTCGACATCTGGTAGGGCATTTAGAGTCTGGGATGATTTAATCAGAAAGCAGAAATGTTCCATTGGATTCCAGTATCCGCTAGTCTTGGACCCGGCAATTTGTCCCAGGCGGACGACCATGGTGCGGAATCGATGCGGATGCTGATGAAGAGTCTCGTCGAGCATTCGCTCGCATCCCCATTTCGCCTCGCTATATCCGTTACACAGGACTGCGTCGATGCCAACTCTATCTTCTGGGACGAGCGTTTTGATCTCCCCATTACCCAGTCCATAGTGCCCAACGACACCGATGGACGAGACCATCTGGAAACTGAAGCGGAACGTATTCGGACGACGGGCAACAACGTGGGAAGCGAAATCAATGAGATTGCGCATCACCTGGAACTGCGACTCGAAGCCGGCCAGAGCGCGCTTTGCACTCATGGGCCATGCGTTGTGGATGAGATGCGTGACTGAGCTGACAAGGCTGTCATATTCGCTGCTGGAGAGTCCGAACATCGGCTTCGTGCTATCTGTCTGTAAGACTAGCAGTTTTGGTTTGAGATGTTCGGGGAACCGAATTCCTTTTCCTCTCATTGCTTTGATTTGTCGCTCAAATGGATCCGCTCTGTTCTCGCGATTGAGACAGATGATTGTCTTGATGTCTGGGAGTTGAGCCATGTGGTAGACCAAGTGGCCTCCCAGGCTTCCGGATGCTCCGGTGACAAGAATGACTTTTTCAGCGTCGTCTGGGGCAGGCAATGAAGGGGAAGCAGTGGGGAGAGAAAAGCAAGCCATATATTTTTCAAGATAAGCATCGACTGCTTCTTTTCGTGCGGCCAGATCTCCTTTCATGGCCTCGAATAATGCAGTCTCCTGAACTGGAATAGGCACTGGCTCTGAGAGCTCTGGGTCTGGAGGGGGAGAATTATCATTCGTCTCTCCAAGCAGCAAGAGCTTGAGGTCAGCCATGGTTGGACAATCCAGAAAAAGCGACTCGTGTTGAATATCCATCTCAAGCTCGTCTCTAAACCGACTAACAATAACAAGAGACAATAGGGAATCGAGCCCGGAATCAGCGAAATTCATATCATCCGTGAGATCCTCTACTGCGACTCCACTCTCCTCACTAATGATCTGAAGGACTCGCTCAAAGACGTCTTTACTGATACCAGGAAGAGGATATTCCTCTGTGGCTGGCGTGGCAACGCCTGACGCATCTGACTCGGTGTCGCTGGTATCTCTCGGGGTGGAGCCTTCAGATCCCTGCAGGAAGACTCTGAGATCGCTGACGGTGGGATACTCAAAGAACAGGGCGCTAAAGTCGAGTTCGGTGTCCAGTTCCTCTCCGAATCGGGCGGAGATGGTCAGCCCGAGGAGAGAGTCGATGCCCACATCAGCGAATACGGTTTTGTCGGTCAAGTCAGATACAGCGAGGCCACTTTCCTCTGATATGATGGCCAATGCCTTTGTTAGCTTGGATGGTTCCGATGCTTTGGACACGGCGGAAGCAAGTTGACCTCGAGGCTTGGTCACTGTAGGTGCAGCAGCTGGCAAGGCGGGTTGCTTGTTGGATTTTTTTCCACTTTCGATAGAAAGAATGAACTTTAACACTCGTCGTGGAACACCTTGGATCTGTAGCACACTGCGTTAGCAGTTGTCTCATTATATCAAGAGAGAGGGAAAAAAAAAAAAAAAAAAAAAAAGGACGCACCGCAATCTGTCCAAAGTAAGCGACAACAGTATCGCCATCACAGATGACCACATCTCCATGCCAGAGTTTATCATCACCCTCTTCCATCCGAGTATAAGTCATGTAGACCTTGTCCAAATCCAAAGGCTCGAAAATTTGCAACGACCCCCATCCATGATTCATAAATACATCCTTATCCAAATCCGTATAATCATTGCAATTCATGGTAAAGCCGCACGACTGGGTGAGGGAGTCAATGACAGCCGGATGGGTATGGAAATTTCCATCTCTCTTAACTGTGCCGAAACTGAGTCGACTTGATGCTTCCAGCGTGTTGCTGTTGAGCACGATCTCGTCAATGGCGCGGTAGTCGTCGTGGAACCTGGCCAGGGGTCGAATGGCGCGGTAGACCATTGGTCGGTTGAAGCGTGCTGTTCTTCCCTCGGCAATGCCATCTCGAAGAGCTTGCATTTTCTGCTTGAATGTTGACATGTTGTTCTGGAGGACCTGTTGAAGACTTCTGTCCGTGAATCGGACCACGCATCGGGCGTGTTCTTGGGGTCTCTCCTTGCTCTGTATTCGTTAGTGACAATTCGTGAGAGCAGAAATGATGCTGTGTACATACATCAAAAGACATGAACTTGATAGCGGCAGATCGGGAAGACCAATCCACATCGACATGAGCTTGCAGAAGCTGTTGAGTGGAATCAGCCTTCAGAATCAATGCTTTGGAGATAGACATGTCCGAAACATCGACGAAATCATCTTCCTGAGTGGGTTGATAGTGGCGAATAAGATAAGTGCCCAGAGAAAGAGCCATATCTGCATAAACGGATGGAGTACAGAGTGGAATTCCATCCACTTCGTGCCCTTGCACAAGTGGGCTCAGGTCCTCCCGAGAAATATCCGCCTGGACAATCAAATGAGCTGATTGAGAATTGCTAGTCTCCTCAACAACTTTATGAATTGTAGTAGTCTCCAGTCCCAACGCGTTGGAGATGACCAGGGGAGGATCGCCTTTGCGCAGCGACCAGTCATTCACATACGGAATCCAGTATTCCTTTAAATCCCAGCTATACGACGGCAGGGGGAGAACAGTATGCGATGCTTGAAAGTCGCGCTGATATTCCGCCCAGGAGATATTGGCGCCCATAGTATAGAGGGATTTCAATGTAGTGCTGAGAACATTCCAGATTGGCCGGCCGCGATGTGATGAGGCCATACATGTGATCTGCGACCCGAGAGTAGGCCTCACCATACCGGAGATGGCCGGGTGAGGGCCAAGTTCGAGGATGGAGGTTGTGTCCGTGATGATTTGTTGGCTACGCGCTGTCAAAAGAGCGTTGAGAATGTTGACTGGTTGACGAGAATGACTGGCGAGATAGTCTGGACCGAAGACGGCATTTGTAGGATCAATGACACTTCCATCCAAAGGACACAATATGGGGAATTTGGGTTTGGAGAAGGTGACTCCACCAGCGACTGTTTTGAAGTCAGACAGCATGGGCTCCAGCTGTGAAGAATGGAATGCGTAGGGGACTTTAAGAAGAGTTGATTTCATGCCGGAGTCAGCAAGTAATCCTGCGAAGATAGAAACATCCTCGTTGGAACCGGCCAGAACTGTCTCTACTGGCGAGTTGATGCAGGCAATCTCGTACTGGTGGTCTTTGAGAACGACGGCAATATCATCAACAGACCCCTTGATGACAAGCATTGAATGAGTATCCCGAGTACACTTTTCCTGTAGCAATTCCGCCCTCTTTCCTACCAGGTACAATGTATCTGCATCGGAAAGAACCCCAGCGACATTGAGAGCACTGTATTCACCCAGACTGTGTCCTACGACAGCAGTAGGAAATATATTCCATGATGCCCACATTTTGCTCAATGCAATCTGCATACAGACATTGGCGAGCTGAACAGCCAACGGAGCAAATGCACTGATATCCTGTTCGTTCGATTGAATGACAGGCAACATGGAAGGATAACCCAGGCTGCGAACAATCTGATCCAACCGACACATTTCACTGCGAAAGACAGAGAAGGATCCAAACAGCTGTTGTCCCATTCCGGGATATTGAGCGCCCTGGCCAGTAAATGCGAAGACCATCTTGGGTGCGTTTATGGGTCGTGTTATTCCGGAATTGTCTACAAGTGCCTTTTCAATTTGCGCAGTGATATCGTCCATAGTGGAACCGGTCAACATGACACGGTGAGGATGATGTATACGACGGGCGGTTGTGGTGTACGAAAGCTGCCCCAGGGGGGCTGTTGGGTTCTGCTTGAGGAATTCGAGTAACGATCGGAGATTGCCTTGGAGAGACACGCCATTTTTGGCTGATACAGCCACAAGATGAACGCTTCGGGGGTCGGTTTCACTGGACTCCAGGGGAAGTGGAGCGTCTTCAAGTAGTAAAGCCGAGTTTCCACCGGCAGCACTGAAGTTGTTCACAAACACGCGTCTAGACTCGGATGAATCAGAGCTGCGATTCCAGGCAATTGGCTTGAGAGCGATGTGAACATTGCGGTCCGCGAGATCGGTTGGAAACTTGCGGTTAATCTTGGTCTTGATTCCACAGTGTGGGACGATAATGTTCTTCTGCATCATCAGGAGCACTTTGATGAGACTGGATACTCCAGATGCAGCTTCTCCATGACCGATGTTCGCTTTGGCAGATCCGATATACAGATTCTCATCGGCCGTTCGTTTCTTCTTTACCTGGGACAATGGTGGTGCGAATGTATCCAGAACACTGGACATTTCACCCGCATCGCCAGCTTGAGTTCCACTGCACCCGTTAGCGTACAGTCAGGAACCGGATATAGGTTGAATACGTACGTCCCATGCATCTCCACATAACTAACAGTGTAGGGATCAACTCCGCTCTGGTTAAGAATCTTGCCAAAGATAGCACGCTGCGCCCCAACATGCGGCCGAGTAATTGACTCTGACTCCGCCGAGTGGTTTGTATACGCACCCAGAATGACACCGAGAATAGGATCACGATCAACCACCGCATCATCCAGACGTTTGAGAACCACAGTCCCGACACCCTCTCCACGACAGTATCCATCGGCACCATCATCAAACGTTTTGCAATTGCCAGTCCGCGAGAGAAAGTGACCTCTATCCAACCCGGCAGTGAAATCCGGGTTAGTGAGAACATTTGTACCACCGGCAATGGCTGTGTCAATATCACCTCTCCAGAGTGAGTTACACGCTAGATGAATACCGGCCAGACTAGACGAGCAGGCCGTATCAATTGCGTAGCTGGGCCCGCTGAACTTGAAGTAGTAGTTAATACGCCCAGGGATAAAGGCTCGATTTCCTCCAGGGATGAAATAAGTGTCAATGTTTTGGGAGCTGTTCGTCTCCATCCAGTCGTTGCTTGTCACGCCATAAAACACACCCACGCGATCACGTCTGGTAGAGGGAGTCGCGTCGGGGACGATACCGGCCTGTTCAATGGCTTCATACGCAGTCATCAGCGCGATTCGTTGTGCGGGGTCGATCTGAGGTGCCTCTCGTGGGGAGATGTTGAAGAAACGGGCATCGAAGGCAGCCGGATCGTCTAACCAACAACCAAAGGGAGTTGCGCTGGTGTTTTTCCTGGATCCAGTTGGATCGACATGCGTTTTGGCATTCCAATGCAGATCGGAAACGGGTTTGTGCATGTCCAAGCCTTGGTATAGAACATCCCAGAACGCCTCGTTATCTTTAGCACCTGGGAATCGCCCTGACATACTAACAATGGCCAATTTGGGCTTCTTGGGGCTAGCGGATGAGAGTTCCTTTGGAAGGGTGGGTTGTTTGTGAATGGAATCAATCAGAGATGCAAGTGGCGTCTGCTTGAGGACGGTGTAAATGAGCTGATCTGCTGTAGTTCCAATCGGGACAACTGTAAATGAATCTGGAGTCATGCCTTGAATACAACTCTGCAGATTATCCAATATATCATTCCACTTAATTGGCTGCAGTAGAACCTGCTCGACTGCATCTGCCATGAGAGACGCAAACTGAAGTCCAACAGTGGATTCGGTTCTCGACAGGAGAGGGGTCTGCCCAGTACCCCTGGTAGAGGCCAAATTGCGAGTAATATCTCCAACATCAAACGCAGAGTATAGGTGAGAGGCATGGTATGGGCCGTAGATTGGGATACTCTTGCATCGGAGATGTTCGATGTCGAGGAGCTGCTCGAGGGATTTCGGAGGCCCACTGACGGTGATGCCGTTCGGTGCATAGGCACTGATATAGGGTCTGTTAGTGACCGGAAGGATCTGTAATTGTCAGCCAAGTATTTGAGATATGCAGAATGGGAGATATACAGTCTGTTGACAGAACCTGTGAACCGCTTCAGCAGACAATGAGCCAGGAACGATGATTGACCAGCTCTGGTCGGAGTCGGCGGGAGCAATTCGCTTTGCAGCGTCTGTAACCAGCATTCCAGTTCTAAAGGAAATGGTGACTGCATCAACAGCCATGGGAACGAGATCGAGTACGTTTCGACTACAACTGACAGCCGCTGCAGCCAGGGCACCTGTACACAAACCCAGAACCCGCGAGTCCGCGTGTGAATAAAAAGTATCCGCTTGGCTAGAATCGATCAGTTAAATCGCCATAATAGAGACATGGAGACTACGTTACCTGATAAAAGATCCTAGTTGATAAAGACAAACAATCGCCATATCAAGCGGTATACATCTCTTTCCGGATGGGTCCCACAAAACCAGATCTTCAAGACAGGTAAATCTTGGAAGATCATCCCGAATGTAAGATGCAAGAGTAAAGATCTCCGTGCGAACTGCATTGTATGCTTTTACCAGAAAGTCCTCGAGTATGGGGTTGTCCCTGTGCCGAAGCAAGTCCTTCAGATGGGGTTGGATGTCGAATGTCTGGTCTCCGAAGAGGTACAATTTCAGTTGGTTTGACATGGTGATTGTTGAACTGATTTTCTTCTGTTCTGCATCTCTTCATTCTTCATCTTTCTTATATAGTATGCTCATCTTCACCATATCTAATATACAGACAAGGCCTCCTGATGGCTTCCGTATTATAAATCTCGGATTTCGGACATGCTGAGGGTCATCCCGACTTGTTATGCTTACCCGGACAAGAATATTTGTTTCCCGAGCCTATAGAGGAGTCGGAAATGCCTTAGATATCTCAATCATTGGACAAGGAACCGTGCAAAAAGCCAATTGGAGTATAATAGCTTACGTTATAGGGGCATATGAAGCATGCCCTCATGGTTGTATCTCATAGAACAGTGAGTGACTGTATTCATCCTGGGCAAACGATATCGGGAATCCTACGGGGTTTCAACATTGACTTCGGAACAAGTCTAGATTCCCGTTGGGACTCCGGGCTCGGACTTGCCGAAGAGTAATCACATCTAACACCCGCCCATCCATGATGCAGAAGACGCTCTGCCTCGGTGGTTTGCGAGACGTACAATAAGTACCTGTTGAAGGACGCGAGGACATCAAGACGGGTTATTGTCCTGCCGTCTTTTATTCCACACCCATTGCTGGCATCTGTTCAGTCGATCTTGTTCAATCCAAGTATCACCCTCCTGCCGGCCGCGGCCTAAATGCCGATCATCCGGGCAAAATATAAGAAAACACTGCCTCGTGCACCCAACAAGAAAGAAAAGAAGACCAACATTAACTAACAGTGTGGCCTATGTAGTACTTATGTTCAGTCGAATTGTCTTCGATAGCTGCATTACCCCACCTGCAAGAAAACACGATCCACGGGATTTGGGGATCTAAGACCTAACTCCGTCCATCCATATCTCAGCGATGTGTCATATACGAGCAGGTATGCACCAAGACGCGGCTGATTGCGTGAGACTTAAAAAAGCCAAGCATGGCACTAGGCACTAAGCTGCGGGAAGATTACTCAGGCCACATCTTGCGTTGCATGAACACGGATGGCTCGTAATTTGAACTCTCCGATGCGAAACCCTTAATCCCAAGGCTTACAAGAGGGAATTGTTAGTAACTACACTCGCCCAATCAAGAATGGTATACACCCGTGTCTCATCCTTTGAGAGTGGCTTCGTATTTTTATGCATGTAATCAGATTCGATTAGTGGCGATATTTACCATTTCGTTCTACCAGCCTTTAGTGCTTATTATAGACACTGAATTCGGCTTGAGTGTTATTTCATATACCTATACTATCCTTAGTGATAGAAACAGAGAAAAGAAGTAACAATTTGATGAACCATGGCCAGCGATCAACTAAAACCACGACAAGCGAAACTGCGCTCCAGCTGTGATGCATGCGGTGCAGCCAAGTTAAAATGTGACCGGGGCCAGCCTGAATGTGTTCGCTGCGTTTCATACGGTATTTCCTGTCACTATGGACTGTCTCGGAAGATGGGAAAACCGCGGCGAGATCGAATACCTCCGAGCTCGACAACACAGACATCAACATTGACATCGACCGAGGTTGATCTCACGGAAATCATGCCCTTCCCAGGCGTTCCTGCATCTTGGGATGCGCTAGGCGATGGGGAAGGCAATAATGATAACTTAATGGGTAGCCTGGATGCATTCGACCAACTATGTCCTTCGCTATTATCGTCGAGTTCGTCTCATGACCTACCTCCCCACGGTCTGCAGTTTGGGTCTATATCGACGCCTGTATACTCACCTCATTTGACGAGTTACTGCATGCCACCTGCAGTGTCGAACGACCAGCAATGCCAGAATAACAAGGATCTACCAATTCACAACTGTGCCCGAGATGTAAACACCACCCTAGAAAATTTGCCTATGCTGAGCCTCCCCCAAACCCATCATTCTCGGTCCGGGTCACCATCAATCTCGTCTACAGATATCGCCATTGGAGCACCATTCGACCACGTCTTACGTGCGAACCGCCAGGTTATCGAGCGACTCTCCCATTTGCTGACGTGCCCCTGTGCGGCAGGCCCGAGTCTAGCATTACTCTATGCATCTGGAATCTCCCGCATCCTAACCTGGTACCAACAAGCAGCCTGCACACAAGGTGGTTCTGTAGCGGGTTTATCATCTACGTCTGATTGTGGGGGTATTACACCGGGGTCAACACCATCAACGAGTGAATTTCCATTTGCGCCGACTACAATGGCGGTTGGAACGTTCAACGTGGATGATTTACGAGTACAAAGTGCGTTGAGGATGCAGTTGTTACTAGGGGAGATGAGAAGAGCAGGCGGGTTAATTGAGCTGTTTATCAACTCGCATACTGACAGCGGGCGGCAATGCCAGGATGAGTTCATCGCGGTAGATAGGCTGTATCAAAGTCTAGATTCGTGGCTAAGGAATGAACATTCCCGAATAGCCAGTATGATGAGGGGAAGATTGAGGGAGTTAAACATGCTAGACTAAACTGACTGTAATGATAGCATGACAAGAATAGATATGAGACTCAATCATTGAACCATTCCATTAACATCCACTGGTACCCCCCGTAATTCATACCCCTCCTGTCTTGCAATCTGCCATTGTTTCTTAATTACTTCCAACTTCTCCGGACTCCATGGAATGAATCTAGCAACAAAAGGCTTGGGAATGGTAAACCCAGCATCCAGATAAGCATCCTCGCCTAGATCCATCTCAACCTCCACACCATCCACGAGGGGTGGTCGAATCTCAAACGCCCACATAATTCCAGCGAGAGCAATGTCAAGAGAGTTCTCCGCCAGTCGTGCACCAGGACACGTGCGCCGTCCTGTGCTGAAGGTGAAGTGATCGCGTTTGTACGGATCGCTTATAGCTGCATAATCAGAGCTATACAAAGGATGGTCGAGATATCGTTCCGGCATGAACTCGAACGGATTCTCAAATCGCTTGGGATCGTAGTGCAGGAATGCCGTGTTGGCCAGCAAGACAGTTCCTTTGGGAATAATATAGCCTTTGTAAGAGACATCTTGCTCTGCGTAGTGTCTAACCCCCGGGGCGAGGATGGGATTTATGCGAAGCATTTCCTTCACGCAGGCTCGGATGTAGGGGAGATTACGCATATCGTCGAATGTAGGCAGACGAGTCGGTCCAACAACCTTTATCAACTCTCGTTGGGCTTCTTTCTGAACCCGCGGATTCGCAGCGAGATAAAGCATGAGGCTATTCAAGGTTGCTGCTGTAGTTTCAAATCCTGCCTCGACCAGTCCTCCTGTCACCCACGCCAGATGCTCCTCGGTTAACCCCTGAGCATACCACGACTCCTTTGTCTCGACGATCTGGCGTGCGTAGCAGTGAGGTGCTTTGCCAGACGCTACCTGATTCTCGACTCGTCGCCAGAGTCCCATTTTAATATCCAAGACCTCCTTGGCTGCTGCTTTGGCTTTTTGGTGGCCGGGTTGAAGCCATTTCGGTAACCGAGCCAGCAGCGGCACTTCGTCAACGAGAAATGCACCAGGGCGTGATGTTCGTCTGAGAATCGCTTGACTCCGAACAGCATTCTGCATATCCGGATGATCGAGGGTCTTGACGCGCGTACCAAACGTATTGGTCATGATGATGCTAAACGCATACCGACGCATATGCTGATAGAAGCCCCTATCGTCCATTGCCAGATCAAAAAGGAGCTGTCTCATCTCGAATTCCTGACACGGCAGAAAAGTAGTTGTCATTTGGACGGTGGTCATTTGTCTTACGACGGATCGTAACGCCCGCCAGTGAGGCCCATACGGCATGGTGGGCATGCGATTCCCGCCCGTGACAATATCATGCCCCATCGGCGAGGGTGCCTTGGAGGAGGTGATGAGGGATTGTTTCTCGAGAATGTCACGGATAGCCTCGGGGCTGTTGATTACGACCCAGTTGTACCAGCCGACGCGCATTTTGAAGATCTCGCCATATTGAATTGCCCATTTGCGGAAGGCAGTGGGAGCTTTGGGGGGCAGTTGATAGCCAATGCCAATTATGGGGTAACCTTTAGGGCCTGGGATTGAGTCTAGTCTGCGATCACGACGGAGCCATCGGAGGAGCGTCAGAAGGGCAGAGAAGATGAATAGAGTGAGGACTCTGTGGTTTTGGTATATGCTGAGTATGTCCATTTCGAATGTTTCGATTAGGATGTTTAGGATAGTGATACTTCGATTGCTTGATTACATTCATTATATGTCATCCCCTTACTGATGATGCCCGACAATTATCGCGAGTAGTTTATTCCCCGACTACATACCCCGGATTCGGTCTCCGAACCATCTCACTTGCAGGCGTCGGATAATAATGTATAGGGTATATAGACACCAGAATCGTAAGATCAAGCAGGTGAATCAAATCAACCAATCAGAAAAATGGCTTCCGTTGACCCCCAAATCCAAACCACTTACGCCACCACCGACTGGGACCATTACCGTCAAGGCCGTCCTTCCTATCCCGCATCTCTCACCGAGATCATCTATAGCTACCGTCGTCGTCACCCCAAAGCAGGATGGGTCCGACTCGTCGACGTTGGCGCCGGATCAGGCGTTGCTGCAACAAACTTCATGACCGACTTTCAAACCATCCATAATTCCGATCCCAGTCCCTGGAACGAAGAACAGGCACGAGCTTTTCTCTCCGAATGGGCCCAACAGCACACCCTCAACCCATTCTTGGAATATTCCCAGTCAAGTGGCGAGAAAGCCTATTTCCAGACAGGTGAGCAAAGTGCCGATTTGGTCATTTGCGCCACGGCAGCCCACTTTATGCATCCGGATGGCTTGGTCGATTCGATTGGCCGGATGCTTCGTCCCGGTGGCACATTGGCCATATTTAGCTACTGGATGCCCAGTTTTCCGGGTCGCTCGGAGCGTTTCCATGATGTTTTTGGTCAAACATTCGACAATCTCGTCTTGAGCAAACTACTTTCCTGCACCGATGACGTGGGTCGAGCCAAGTTGGCCAAAGTGGTTGAACGTCGCATGACAGGAAAGGGCGTATTAGATTCCGTGCCACTGCCTGAGGACATTTTCAAGGATCCTCTGCGAGTCTATATCAACACAGATGATGCCGAGGTTCCATACGGTTCATTCTTTGCCAAGGTCTCACCCGGTGGTGTTTCCCGCGTCAAGGACGGCGAACATCTCGTGCATTATCACACGGGCACTGATAAAGAGGCCGAATGATGGGCTTTTCAGGCTGACAAGAAGTGTATTTCGGTTTTCTTTGATACCATTCGTCCCGCGAATAAGGAAATGTCTCAGAAGGAGGCAAAGACGGCGTACGCTGAATGGGAAAGGGTGTTTGATGAGGAATGCCCTGATGGAACGGTTCGTGTGCTGTGGCCCGCTTATCTGGTTTTAGCTACGAGGAAGTAGATTAAATGGTTAGCTGTTGTGTATTAACCTGATATGATCCATGTCTATATGTAACCATCCTTCTACTATTTATGGCGTGTTTGCTTTGAAATGATGATTCAAATCTCTTAAGGGTGATGTTGTATCTACACGAATGCTATACTCTTGAATTTACGCTTTCAAATGTCTCGTCTCACATCAATGCCCGTAAAGACATGAAGGTAAATCAAGAAGTCTTTAAATCAGGCCGATTATCCCAAGCTCCCTCCAAACCCCCATAAAACACCCATCGCTTCATATTATCCACCACCATTTTCCCTCCCCGCCCAATTCTCTGCAACACTGCCTCAGCTATCTGCTCAGCTACCTTTGGCCCATCCGCCTCGAGCGCCCCCTCAATCGAATCCATGGTCATATGAGCAATTGTCAAAATGTCCCTCTTCCGGATTGGGAAATCAACCGGTGGCTCAGGCAGCTGCTCCAAGCTGTAAAATGCCCGGACCAATTTGGCAGCATGCCCTTCATCTCTGTAAACAATGGACCGATGGAAAAGTTTTTCCAGCCATTTTGTGTGTTTCGAGGTATATACTCTCGAATACGGTTAGCATCCAGCTTGGGACTCCCGCAACCGGCATACATGACCGCGCCAACACGGGCAGTAGCTTTCAGCAGCCTACTCTTTTCCAGATCAGATATCCAGTCCTGAGCCAATATGGCTGGATAGAAAACACACAGCGTGGCACAGTGCAGAAGCACAAAATCGATGGATTCACGCTTTTCCCGTCGTTGCGCCGCACCCACCATATTATTATTATTATTATTATTATTCATACACGCATCTGTCAGCCCTATAGGCCGAGTGGCGGCAGGTCCTGCGGGGCGGCCGGGTAAGCCGCCGTAGTGGTAATTGCTATGTACATCATTGTCTTTCTACATACATCCCGATAATGTTATTCCGCGTGTTGTATGTCCTGTGCTACTGTTTTTGTACTGCTGTTCCCATGGCCATGAATGTCCATGGGCCTGTTGGATACTATCTCGTTTCCTTCCCTACTTCTGCAAGCGTGTAACCTTGGTTGAACTATGCTGCCAGTTGCTTCATGTCTGTTGTTGTGACTCGGTATGTGGTTGGTAGAGCCTGGAACTGGCTTAGAAGACCTGTCTCAAGCATGAATTGTACCGCCTTTGGTACCAGGTCTGGCTGAGTTAGGTAAGCTCGGTAATCCAGCTCCCGCCTTGACCCCTGTGTAAGATGGCATGTCCATGGTCCTGCCTGGTTGGTACAGTGGAGGAGAACATGGCGTATGTCTTGAAGGCCGCGTCTGCAGGCGCATTCAGTTGATTCCATAGCTTTGAAGGTACCAAGATAACCAGCCAGCGCAATCTTTCCAGTTTGCATTTGAATGAGAACTGATGTAGCGGCTCTCTGAAGGCCTTGGTATAGTTGCATTGGTGCTTTTGAAGGCTCTTTCCATAAGCGACGGAGAGAGCCCCCATGGGGGGTGGAAGCAGCCCATTCAGTCTTTCATGCACTGGTTGCTTCTATGCGGAGGCTTCTTTGAGTGCTGGCCATGAGAGTGGGGTCTTCCGCGCCATTGGGTGCTGGGGAATTAGCAGCTTCTTTTGCAAGAGCATCAGCACACTCATTGCTGTAGACGCCTTCATGACCTGGGAGCCAATACAGTCATATATCCCAGCCACATTCCTGTAGTTGAGATGCAGTGTGTGCAATTTCACTCAGGATATATTGGCCAGAAGACCTTCCTGGAGCTGAGCATGCTTGTATTGCTGCCTGGTTGTCTGTAAAGATAATTGCTGTATAGGTCTGATGGGAACATTGCGATGCTAGTCTGCCTGTGTTGCATATTTGGATAAGCGCCATTTTTATGCCCTGCAATTCCGCTGCATATACTGTGTGGGTAGCTGAGGAGCCAATGCAGACAGCCTGGTGCCCCAGAGGTGAAACTGCTGCTGCTCCAACTCCCTGTTCTGTCAAACTGCTATCTGTGTACACGACAATGTTGGCTCCGGACTGGGATCTTCTCACTTTGCTTAGTATTCTGTTTCTGGCAGACTGCACACTAGGCCTTGGCACAGTCTCTTTCTGTAGGGCAGTCCTGAGAGGAATGGTTTTGTGCACAGTATGCACATGAGGTAGGTCGCTTGCAGTTTTGGGCTATGTGGCCATATGCTTGGCAGTTGAAGCACTGCTGGATCTGATGAGTTTGGTCATAGTATTCGCACGGGTGGTCGCGGCCATCAATTGCCAGGCCAAGCAGTATGGCTATATTTGCAGCCCAGTCATTGTCAAACTCGACAATTAGCTTTGATGTTTCTGGTTTATGTTCCGCAATATGTCGAGGACCAAGAAGCCACCCAGTATACGTGATTGCTGTGGGGGCAGAGGCCAGGCATCCTAAGTTATCTGCCTTAATGCAGGCTGGGGCAACTGCTAGATCGAGCTTGCAGTTGACACCGTTCATAACAATGCAATAAGTTCTTCTTTTGATGGTTGCATTGTCTCCAAAGGTGAGGCACCAATCTTAAGATCTTCAACTGAACTCATAAACTGGATGAATAGATCCCTAGGGGGCAGCCCCTGGGTCCGGTCAGCGACTTGCTTCAGCTCTGCTGTTTCTGTGAGAATGGCAGCTGCATGGGCGCATTGGTCGTGGTCTTTGTGATTGTATGAGTGGTTAGGCCACGGAGATGCGGCTCCGACCACCCCTTTCTTCTTTGCACCCCCCATTATCAGCGACAACTGGGGAGAACAGCGTTGAAAGTAGTATCAATCGATTCCGCGTGAAGTTAAATATAAGATTCGCACTCACCATATACACAACAGTTTGCATCATGTCTGCCATTTTGGCTTGTAGGTCTTCAGCCGTCGGCTTGACCTGAAACAAGCCTAGATAAGGCGCAAGTTGCTCGTCAGTGATCCGCTGCAGGAAACCATCGGGGATTTTGTTAAAAGGATCAGTCGCTTTCACGCCAGAGGCAATCTCGGGATCACCACGGAGGCTGTTCAAGACATGCAACAGGGACATGGATGACACGATTCCCTGTGATCGAACGTATTTTTCTGTCGGGAGGAGAAACCTCTTAGGCCAGTTATCATGCACACAAGCACCGGCCAGGGCTTCCGCGATGAGACTTGGTTGCTGGAACTCAATCACAGAGCCCAGATGGATCATCGGATGAACGAGATCTGATCACATTAGAACCGAAGTCATGATAGACCAACACAGCCGAGGCTACATACCCGAGAACAATCGACAGAGAATATCATCTGCCCTCTCATCACCTTTGAGAACATATTCCTTGACAATGTTTTGCCATCCCTTCTCCGCGACTTCGTTTTCAAAAAATCCCAGAAAAACAGCATAACAATCATCATTTCCGAGACATTTGTCAAAGGTCACCGGATCATTAAGGTCCAACCCTTTTATGCCTGGAACCAGGTCTCGTTCGATGGAGGATTGGTACGGCGTATTGTAATCCCACATATCCTGTATCTCGGCCGGGGATGCTCCCAGCGCCCAAAGAGCGAGGAGGTGATGAACGATATGGTCTGACGGATAGTAAGCCGCATGACTCCTCATTAGCAGCCCTGCTGATGTCAGATTGACTCACTGTGGAAAGTGCTTTTCCATCGTGTATGGTACAAATGATGGTTAACCGTCAGTAGGTCAGATGTGATCTTTGTCATTACCAAGTGGCGCTTTGCTCACTACCCTACCCTACCGTCCCAGTACACCTCTACGGCAACGTACCCAACTTTTCCATCTTCATCGTCAACCTATTCCACGGTATCTGCCCGACGCAAAATACATATTTCCTTCCTCTATACTGCCAGTCAATCCTCGGCGCTGGTGCGCTCATGTCGGGTGTTTTACTCCTCCCCTTCGCCATCTCCAAGTCCGTCGCCACAGTGAGCACGGGCATTTATCTGAAGAAAACCTGTCGGTACAACGACTGCATCCGCGTCGGCTTTATCCTGCTAGTCCTGGGCATGGGCCTCTTCTACGATCTGCCCAATGGCAAAATATGGTCGAATATTATCATCTACCAGCTAATTTCTGGTTTCGGTGTCGGTCTCATCTTTCAGCCGCCTTTGATTGCCCTGCAGAGTCATGTCCCTGCGCAGTATAACGCCGCAGCCACGGCTTCGTTTGGTCTCGTCTGTAACGTTGCCAGTGCTATTGGTGTTGTTATTGGTTCGGTTGTCTTTTCGAATAGAATGAACGCTCAGCAAGACCCTCTCCGGGCGCTGTTGGGGCCTACAACTGCAGATCTCTTTTCTGGGAGTAACGCCCAGGCTAATGTGCCATTGATTGAAAATCTGAACGACAACCAGAAAGACGCCGTGCGAAGAGCATTCTGGGTCTCGTTGCGGGATATTTGGGTCGTTGGCGTGGCTTTTGCTGCTGCTGGATTAGTGGTTTGTTTCTTTATCGGGGATAAAAAGTTGGATAAAACTCATGTGGAGGTGAAGGTTGGATTGGAGGGTGAGGAGAAAAGAAGGAAAATCACGGATCAGCAGAGGAAAAGGGCTGCTGAGGGTAATTATGCTTAGTTTTTGTTTACGGGAGTCACATAGTGAACCTACATTCCGATGAGGAGGACCTGTTGGCCGCGGAGGGCTTCGACTAGGGAAGTGTCATCATCACCGCTGTAGTCGACGCGGATCACGTTGATGCGTTCGGGGAGTATGCTGTTACTTTCGGCGCGCTGGATCGCGGTCAAGACATGTTTGCCGTTTCTGAGGATTTCTTGGGCCAAGTGACTTCCAACTTGGCCACCGGCCTGTACGCGGTATTTTTTTAGGGCTTATCCAAGATCGGTTCTAAAGGAAGCTGACTCACCCCGACAATAGCCACCTTTTCAATGCGGTTTGTGAAGCCCGCAGGCTGATCCTTGGCGTATTTCGAAGTCGTGGTTGTAGGAGAGGGGATTCTGGTACTTGCGGTAAAGGGTCGTCGAAAGAAGCGGTTTAGGTTACAAGGCAGGCATTTAAGAAGAGACATGCCAGATCTTATTCAATTCAGTAAACACCGGAGTCATCGGTCTTACTTCTGGAGGCCAAAGAAATCCAGTCGGAGATAATATATTAACTCCCTTTGGTTTTTGGTTGTTAATCTTGCCCAAGATAAGTGCAGGATCCGAATCCCTGTTGATTGTTTCGGGTACCGATCGGAGAGTTTGGATATCTGTACTAGTCAGACTTGAATATGCATATTATGCATACAAATATCAATAAAGCTACACGAATAGCCTCAAGAGACAGAGTAGTAAGTCCCACTTTGCATCATGTCGCCCAGTACATTTCCTCTAGATGAATTAAGCTGGATAATCACCAAGAATGCCAACATACTAAGTCAATATCTCGCCTCAAACAACCTCCCCCAACCGTCTTCTCACAGCAATGGCCCTGGCACTGTTGTTCCTGGCTCATCCCCTGAGAGTATCCACCAAGCAAAACAGAATCTCATTTCTGCTTCGCTGGACATTCTGCATCTTGCAATCGGGCCCAGCGAGTTTCTGCCCAACCTTGCTACGGGTGTACGCATCCACCCCTTCTACCTGCCCATCCTATACTAACATATTCAGTTTCAATACGTCGCTTGCCTCCAGTGGCTTTGCCAATACAAGATCTTCCATCTCATACCTCTCAACGACCCAATCAGTTATGCAAGCCTTGCCACGGCAGCTAACCTTCCCGAGTATCGCCTCAAAGCCATCATCCGTATGGTCATGACAAACACGCTCTTCACGGAAGAACCGGACGGGAAACACATCCGTCACTCCGCTACCTCGGCCTTCCTAGCCCGCAATGACGATGCATACGCCTACGCGACGTACATGTGTGCTAAATCTGCCCCAATGGCAATGCACATGGCAGCAGCACATGAGCGATGGGGAACTGATACAACCCGCACGTATGAAACCGCGTACAATCTCGCCTTTGATACTGATCTTCCGTTTTTTGATCATCTTTCCCGCAATGAGAACAAAATGAGAGAGTTTGCTCGCTATATGCGCAGTGTGAGGAGTAGTGAGGGTGTTGATCTTAAACATCTCATCGCAGGATTCAACTGGCAGGATATCGTTGATAGTGGAGTTGTTGTTGATGTAAATCTACCATCTCTCCCCAGCCCCAATGAGTATACTAAACTTATTTATCGCTAGGTCGGAGGATCAACCGGAGGCGCAGCTATAGCCCTAGGCAAAGCATTCCCTCACCTCAACTTCGTCGTCCAAGACCTCCCAGAAAATGCAGACAACGGACGTGAAGCGGCAGCTCAATCCTCCTTACCTGCAGACATTGCATCCCGTCTCACCTTCCAAGCCCATGACTTTACCCACCCGCAACCAGTCCAAGGCGCCGAAATCTACCTCCTGCGGATGATCCTTCACGACTGGCCAGATGCCAAAGCTATCAAAATTCTCCAAAACATCGTAGCGGCAATGGATAGGAACAAGGCGTCTTCGCGTCTGCTTATCATGGACACTGTACTCCCGTCGCCTGGGTCAGTACCTGTTTCTGTGGAGCGGCTTATCCGAGTCAGGGACTTGACTATGTTTCAGGCTTTTAATAGTAAAGAGAGGGATTTGGAGGATTGGAGGGGTTTGGTTGCGGCTGTTGATCCAGATTTGCGTTTGGTCGGCGTTATTCAGCCTTTTGGTAGTGCCATGTCTGTTTTGGAGCTTTCTTTAGGCTCTACTGAGTGAATGTATGTACATGGATGAGGGTATAGTCAGTGGTTAACATTGATCCCGAGCACGCAACAACGTTGGTTTCTCACCGTATACTATATTTGAAATAAACTTACATACATAAAGCTAGCTAGCCCCAGGTATCGAATCGGGGCATTCGGGTTTCTCAATTAGAACAGGTTCGGGTTACAACGACAGCACAGTACAGGTTACACAGAGATGCTGTCTTAACCAGCACCCGAGTCACCGCGACAAAACTACAATTTGGTGACCGGAAGTAAGATGTGCTGTTCTCACATCATTTCCGTAAAGGCCGTATTCAAATCCAGCCGGGGTCGACCTCGCTGATCACTTATACAATATTGGACATAATGACGGCAGAGCCTAGGTTTGAAACGAAAATTGCAAATGCGAGGTAATCCTCGGTATGACTGTGGTTCATACTCATGAAAGTTCCAGCTTTCCCTGTCAATTCACAAAATCATCTCTGCAGCATTTTACTTCAAAGATGGCCAGGTTTGCGGTCAAATCTCTAGACCACTTAGTTTTAACTGTCCGCTCCATTCCGGACACAGTTGCATTCTACACAGAGCATCTTGGTATGCGACATGAGATCTTCACTTCGCCACTTAACCATAGCATCCAAAGGTATGGGCATAGGGCTGTGACATTTGATTGGTACCTTGCTTACTGAATGTTCACCACAAGACATGCACTCGTGTTTGGCACCCAGAAAATCAATCTCCATGAATTCACCAGGGAGTTCGAACCAAAAGCTCAGAATGTGCAGCCTGGAAGTACTGATCTCTGCTTTTTGACTGAGATGGATGTGGACCAGGTGCTTCAAGCGTTTTAAGAGGCAGGAATTGAGGTAAGAGTGTTGAGTTTTCTATTGAGATTTTGTGCTGAGAGTCTAAATGTAAGTCCTGGAGGGCTCTAAAGTTGTTGACAGGATTGGGGCACAAGGGAGGATATGAAGTGTGTATGTGCGAGATCCTGACAGTAACTTGATTGAGTAAGTCATTTCCTTTCACGGTTTTAGTAAGACTACCTCGTAACGGTTAATGATCCAGGATGTCAAACTATGTTGAATCAAGTTGATTTACAGGTCAACAACTTTGGGTTGAAAGTAGGTATCGAAATTATAACCATTCTATGATATATGAGTGAGAAAGCGAGATGTCTCATAAAAGAAGGATATGAACATGTATCCGGGCATGTAGACTCTGCTTACATGTAGCCCTGGCCCTATATCTTGGCTTCCCCTCATCCCCATTAAAACTGAAAAAAAAAAAAATAAATAAATAAATAAACTTATTACCTGTCACGGGTGATGCGCCATAGTATGCAATCCATAGCATGCACGAACTTTGCAGTGCATGCAGCTGCCCTGTTCTTCTTAGTCCCTGACAAACGCATAGCCTCACTCCAACAATACCAGAGATATCAGTTTCTGCTGTCTATTCCTGAAATTCTGTTGAGAACCCGGCCTATCACGTTTAGTAAGGACAACGCGAGTTATCTGTCGGGCTTCAGCACTAATGCAACCACCCCGGTACGTTTCTTAGTGCTCAAGAGCTGTGTGAGAGCCTCAGACTCCGATATGTCTCGCTCCTGATTGGCCCGCTCTAGCGAGCCCCATCCAGTTAGGGATAGCGCTGCCTCACGCTACTTTTGGGCCGCTCACATGCCGCCTCAACGCATCCGTTGCATCTATAAAAGCCCAATGTCTCTCCCTTGAAGGACCATGCACTTTCTATTCCCTTTGTCCCCCGCCTTTCTGCCTCGCCCGGTGCACTGCCCTAGGCCTCGCCGAGACCCTCAACCCGACCCTCAACCCTCGCCAAACCCCATGTGGGTGACCTTCGCAGACCCTCATTGACCCTCATTTTCATAAAATTTTCCACGCTTTACCCAATTTGGATGCATAAAAATGATGATTCATCTTGATACAATAACTAACTAGTTAACCAACTAGTTAACTAACTATCCGTTTCATATCATTCATTACCCAGCCCATTCATCCAGGTCTAGTCCATCTGCGCAAACACCTCCAGCGCCTCATGCAACCTTCCAAATACACCGCTATGCCACCCCTTCAATGCTTCCCACTCCTCCCCCGGCAACGTGCCCCGAGCGAAGCGCAACCATCCCCCCACAATAAAATCCGCATAATTTGCCCTATTCCCTATCAGAAACGGCCCACTCGCATCCCTCTTATACAACTTTGCAAGCCCACCTAGGGTCTCCTCAAACAACCTCAATATCTCCCTCCTCTCCTCCCCACTAACCCCCATCACTTCCCACGGCACTCCAATCCTCCGCGAGAACTCCGCCTTGTTCTCCTCCGCAGTAGCAGGATCAAAAGGAAACTCTTGCATCGCTAGCTGCGCATGCGCACTAAACACAGCATCCACATTTGTATTAAACCTTGCGTACGCCACAACATGCCCCTCCGCCTCCGCCTCCGCAATCGGCGCGAAAAGCCCTAAGTCCCGTCCAAAGACGAACCCCAGCTCCTGCGCCGGGAACAAGTCCCCCGCCCCCGAGGACGGGTATTGTTCCTGCAGGTATGTCGCAATTTCCAGGGAGTCGCCCACTATGCGCCCGGTGGCTGGGTCGGAGAGAACGGGTAGGGTGTGGTAGGGGGATCCGTCGGCGAATTTGCGCGAGGCGGGGATATTGAGAGCGCTGCGGACGGAGCTGACGTCGACTAGGGGCACCCAGGTTGTTTTGTAGGGAGTGTTTTTGAAGTTTAGGGCGTAGCGGGTTTTCCAGGGATTTGGGGAGCAGGCGCTTTTCTGGGCGGGGGGTGCGAGGGCGATGTCGTAGAAGGTCATTAGGGCCGTGGTGGGTGATGTAGTTGAGGTCGAGGTTGTGGATGTCATGGTGAAATTTGCACGAGGAATTGGAGTTGGAGAAGTTAGTGGAGCGTGATGTACTCTGTGAATAGGAATTGGAGTTTGTTTTGGGCTGTTAATTAATCCCCCGGAAGAGCAGCTTTATATACCGATTTGTGTGGAGGGCGGCGATGGTCGAGTTATAATGAGTCATGCATGATGTGGGGAATGGCCCGCATGCGGTATGTAAGAGTGTAACTATAACTACTAGTTAACTATTACGCATAGTGACTCGGACTTTTATACAGCTAAATTAGGAAAATCTTGGCAAATTTATGTAAATGCGGTTCTATCCCGCACTTGATTAGGGTTGACTGATTTGAGTCCAATCAAGCATGCGGCTTATACCAGCCTTGATTTCGATCATGCCTCATTAGGCACATAAATAAGCTCCATCATTCTCTCGACACTCATTATCTCACATTCTCACTCGTTCGTATCTCATTATTTTCATTCTATATACGAGAAGATGGAGAAGGTACATCAACCCAATCCGCATACATCCTGGTTCAGAGCCAATACTGACATAGCCTCTAGCAATTGCCGAGCAGCGGACATGCGAGTAGCTATGGATGTCTTTTCCAGGACTCGCCAGCAAAGACATGGACCCATTAATGGAAACACTAGAACCCTATGATGGCCATTTTCTCCAGGTCTAAGGAGTAAAAAGGTCGCCAAATATTTATCAATGTGCTCAACTAGACGTATTAGGATCACTTTCTTGCCGCCCATTTGACACTTTTTAGAGTTTTTTTTGTCCACAACTTTCTGGAGATAGCATGAATGTAATATGTGATGGGATGTGACTCAGGTCGCTTGGGGGATCTACCATCCAATTGATTGAGTCGCTCAATTGTGGATTCAGAACACCAAGTGCGGGTTACCTTTGCAGCTGTCACAGGCTGCGCCTGTTGCATAAGCAGTATGCTTAGTCGGAGAGATGATCGGAGGGGCTATCTATCCCGCACGGCGCACACATGTATATAGAGCCGCCCGATTGGGCATTCGTTTCTTTCCTCTTCAACGAAATTTCTTGTACGACAGCTAGTCATTAGCACTGCGGGCCTAGCCCCTAACATTATATTTCGTTTCTCTCCTTTTCTATCAGCGGCTCGATCGTGCGAATAGTAGGATTGAACTGAGGGTAGTATAACTACGATGATACCCACGACGATGATAACCATGATGATGATAACCATGATGATGATAAACACAATGACGACAACAATGAGGGCTATTGCTCTATTATATATGACAGCAATTGGCTGGAATTCATGCCCACATACAAAGTCCCTATAATCAGTGCTCATGAAGAACCCATCTCCTCTGAGAGCAGTTTCCGCTCCATGACTGAACAACCCACACAGAATGCTGAACCAGAAGCTACACACCCACGGGAGAACCTAAGCACCATGAGCCAAGGCAATGACGGCAATAATGCGCACCAGCGCCCCTGACAGATTCTGCTTGACCCTGAAGTGTTTAGGGGAGACATCGCTTCCTATCAGAACTTCAAACACCTCTTGAAAGCGAAACTGTTGACTTCCGTATACGCCAAAGGCCGATTGATATGCTCGCTGCTCCGACTGACCAATCAACGTGATCCGGCAATTCTCTCGATTTGTTACGACAATCAGAGCCTGACTTGCCCGCCTATCTACGATGTACTAGCCTGTATGATGTGCGGTCGATGGCTCGCCCTCTCTATAGTGCACTCACCTAGGCTCACCCCATATATCTTGCTTGTACTGAAGAACTAGTACATACGAGCATGGGGTGTGGAAAACAGGACTTCCCGTCCGCTCAGCCGTACTTAAGCCACATAGATCCGCACAGTCAATTCTCAAAAAGCCCCATGCTCCAACATTCTTCCGAATCCAAGAATTGGGGCGGGTGTGGGTAATAGGGGTGCGATCTCTATAGCTTCTAGCACCAGCGGTGCAATGTTGACACCAGGGATTTGATACAATATTTAAAAATGGGAATTCCTCACACTGGGGATGCTCAGAATCGTGCAGGTGAGTGGAGAGTCACGATAAAGGTGAAATGACTTGAAAGTGACAGTGAATAGTGAGGGCACCCAGGACTCTTTGAGTGTATTCTGTATCCATGCACTCTTCCCCTGCCTTGGGATTTTGGCCTCACTCTCTCCTCTCTGTACGCAAGTGATATCACAGTACACCATCTTCTTTTTGAATGCCGGAAATGGCGACAGCAACGAAACAAGCTCTACAGGGATCTGGAGCTGGATGGGGTTATGAGACCCACCCCTGCAGAGGAGCACCCGCAGGGACGACTTCTGGGAGAGCCCAGAGCTACCAAGGCGCTGCTACAATTCCTAGCCGGCACCAGTGTAACTCTACCCCAGGGATATCTGCAGCAGGCGGCGGAAAGAGCCCGGAGGGACGAGGAATGGGGATTGGAAGCATTGGAGGAGGCAAGTAGAACAGGGGAAAGGTAGCAGGGAGGGTTGCCTAAGCCGAGATTCAGCCTAGGCGGCAATGGTAGCGGCGACCTCTTAACATGCTGTGGTAATATAAGGATATCAATCCTCTCTCTTTGTACTTAGTATATGACAGTTAGCGTGACATTCGAGTCAAGTCCACTTTTCCAACTCGACTCAAATACCACGCTAATGACAATGAATGCTGGCAATAAAAAATTAACACCAGCAAAGATCGCACAATATTGTGGCGCAGACCACGGGGTTACCAGTCTGCTGCTGCACGGCCTTACAGGACCAGCTGAAAGTAATACTAGTGATAAGGGATTTTATCAGCATCTTGATATCCCTTTACAATCACAGTCTACAAATATGGCTTGTTATGCGTGTCTCTGGGTAAGTATGGGCGTTCTCTAGGAACGTGACTACTGGTCTCCTTTAAATAAATCATCTACTGCCATCATAATCTGCTATCTAATATATCAAAATTAGTGTATTCATGAAATGATATATAAGTGTGAAATGTGTAACTCCTATGCGCTATGCAGTAAATACTATTACTGGTGTGACACAATTACCCACGTGAGCCTCCCAGACCATACATTCAAAGAGATCAGGCTGGAGTTTGAAGGCAATTCCGAATAAATATCTAAGGAAAATATGGAAGAACATGTCTCGACACCTATTTTGACTTTGGACGACTCTGGTTCTGTACTTCCGAAAGTCATGAAGGTGACAGAAACAGTGACAACCAATCTGAGTCAGATGACGAGAGATCCTTAGGTACTGATAGGTAGATTACTGCATAGTTTCATCGGACAAGCATTTGTACGTAACTGATTTCATGGCTTATATTTGATATTAATTTATATACAGGTGGACTAACCCCGTAAGCTGGGGAGGACTCAAGGTAGTTATGTAGTATTTGTATGACATAAACTTGATTCTCTTTTCGAGTAGTCCACAGTACTGCATAAAAATCAAACACAAGACCCTTAATGCTAGTATTTCTTCGTCGTTTTAGTTTTTCAATTTCTGCAGATGATCATCGAGCTGATTCACATAATTCTGAATGCTGGTCTTCGAGGGCTGGGGAATATTATAGGCCTCCTTGATGTAAGCATCAGCTACAGGAAAGGTCAGCGATGCCAAAATTTGCAATGATTATAGATAACGATATATGTAAAAAAAAAAAAAGAAACACACCGTCATCGCGAAGGGCGTTCCATTCCTCGATAATGGACTGTAGGTCCGTTTCCGCCATATCCATCGGGGGCACACCCTCTGTTTCGTCCTCAAAGAGAGACATGAGAACCTCTAACTTGGTCGACATACTTTTCCAAGCGCCCTGCAGGTCCTCGAGGATAGATATGGCAGGCGCGATAATGCCCAATAAACTGTCAACATCGGTCTACTCATAGATCAGCCAAATCAATGAAGCGTCCAAGAGGGGAGCCTTCTTACCCCCATGCCGGTGATGTCTCCCTGTAGCGCATTGGCGGCCTGCAGCTTGGCTTGGTCCGAGTTGATCACAACCATGATTTTGTTCAAACTGTCTCTCAGGCTGGCAATCTCCTCCTCAGCCAGGGCGATGACAGCGATCGCCGCAATGGTGCCCACAATGGGACTTTTGCCGTCAGCATATGACCCCATCTTCAATAGATCATGGCGCTGGACTTACATCCAACTGTAATATTCGGTATGCTGTTCCCTGAGCCGGGCTGTGATGAAGACTTCAACACTTTATTTTCGTCTTGACATGGGGAGAAGGCCTACCTTCGTCGATCCGCTTCTGGATTGGCTCCAGGGCCTTTTTCGCATCCTCAATCTCCTTTGTTAGCGTCTCAATATCGCTATTCTCTTTTTTCAGCAAGGTCTGCATGGTATTAGCGCTGCCATCGAGCTGGCCCTTGCTTGCGACACATTTATCGTGAAATACGCCTAGGTCAGTGCGAGCAGTTTCTGCCTTTCTCTGCAGATCAGTGACGATTCCAAGCTGCTTTTTGGCAGCGTAGGTAATGTCGGCTGCATATTTCTCCCTTTCATCATCTGTGTTGGCTTCGTTGTAATTTTTAACCCACTCCATGATCTTGTAGTAATAGGAGCTCTCGTCGGTGCCACCGGCCTTGGAGGCATAGGTGTAGATGTTGCTGGCGAGTTCGACAATACCATCCCAGGTGTTGTCCTGGAAGTCGGACGAGTCGGTTTTGATCTGTCAAGCAATGGAATAGCCAGCACTCGATCAGTTTCTCTCATCAAGGGGTCAATGTGCCCCCAATAGACGTACTGTTTTGTAGACCCTTAAGAGATTATCAACAGCACCCCAGACCTCATCACTGATGACGCTGGTGTCTGCCACACCAATAGTCGATGTATACTCGGTGCGATCGGTGGGCAACATTCGCCCAGTCATGACATATCGATTCAAAGATCCCATGTCCTTCTTAGCGAGCAGGAATGTTTTCTGTCCATTGTCGCCCTGGGATATGTACATGCCCTGGGGATACCAGACCTTGGGGTCTTTGATGGGCTTGGTTGGATCAAAATCCGACATGATGAGAGTTTTTTTTCGCGCCTTTGCAAATGAAGAGTGGTTCAAAAAAGGAAAGAAAAATAGCCAGAGGATTGGATGGAAATGAACGGATAGCCTGACGGTTATCACTCTATATGCTTCTCTTCATCATACTACGTTATATCTCCCATTACCCGGTCTCGATGTAGTCTTGTATGAGGCATTTTTTGTCCATGCATACTGTTACGACCAGTTGTCAAATCTGTTCAACCCCTATCGTAATAATTAATCATAATCCTTTCCACTCTAGGCACCCATGACAGCGAAGGCACCAGAAAACTCATCGTCACCCCATTTCCAGAGATGTTGCAGGTATTTGATACATGCCATTGGAACCTCGCGATCACTTGGCGATTTACAAAAGTCCTTATAACAGTATACACCATTGAATCGAATCGAATCAGACAGGGTTCCACTCAAGCTATCCTATATCCTTCCCCGCATTTCTACCACATATGCATGAATAACATCAGGCCCGGTCCGGTCCGCCAACTCCACCCTGTAGCACCTGCAGATGGAGATGATGAGAGCGCACCATGTCACTAGGAGGTCAGTACAATGATGTAAGTCATGGTCGGGTACATTTGAGGTGTCTCATCTGGGACAGATGTGTTGTCATCTTGAGAGCCTTGACGGGTCGGAGAGATCTGGATGCCCGTCGGCCGTCATCAAGATCATCGCGAGGCAATTTCTCCCCTGCTAAGGACTTTTTGGGCAAAGAGTGCCCAACACCCCTCACAATGGCGTAACATTAGTCGGGTCCGTCTAAAAATTAACTAGGTTCATGGCGATTGGATCTCCCTGGCAAGTATTCTGGTGCAATTCGAGGTACGTTTTAGTATATTATGTCTGCATAAATGACATACCTAGAAATATCCATACATCACTTTCACAGTGGGGCGGGGAAATAAATAAATAAAAGAATAAGAATAAGAAATAAATTCCTTTTCACTTATTCACTCTCCCAACCATCTACCCTCCTACAATCAATATGCCCAGTATCAACCCCCAACCCAGCTCGCCCGAGCAGTGGCAACAATATGCCCAGTCCGATGCCATCGCCAGTATCCCATTCACTGTGGCTCAGGAAGACAATTCGGTAAAATGACTGGCGATCTCTACTCTGAATTGAGACGTAAACTAAACATTTGACAGGCTGTTGCGACCTACCGAGGCGTGTACCTGGACGAATCAACCGTTCTGAATGCATCCAGCACCAAGGTCTACATCTATACCGACGTCTTTGCCTTTACTTCGTCTGAAATCACCTTTTCTCCACCTTCCGCCGGCACGATTCAGATCGTTGCTCGAGTTCTCACAGCTCCCGCCCCAGTCAACCTCAAGATCAACCGCCAGGGTACCAGATGCACGATCGCCTTGTATGCCTCTGTTATCGACCAACCGATCAGCGTCCTGAGCGAAGGCTTTGGAACAAAGACCTTGCAACTTGGGCCCACTAGTGGCAATCTTGGGGCCGTTGTCACTGTGACAGACAAAGAGATCCAGGTCAGCTACCAGCCGACCTATTTCATCGATAGCCATGCTGCATTTGAGGCTTGTCTTGAGACCCAGCTGCGAATTGCTCTCGCACTCTTCTGGCAGAGTACCTCCATCGCTATCTCCCTGTGTGCACATGTGACTACCATGACCTCACAGTCTCCCAAATTCCCTCTAGTCAATGCCCAAGCAGTGGCTCTCGGCCAACAGCTCGCGGCGCAAACCATCACAGGCCCGGATATGAGCTACCTGCCTACTCTGCAGGCGGACTCGTACATGGACGCAGTTGAAAAGGCCTTAGATGCCATGCTATCTTTCCAGGAGCAGTATGATCGCTTCCAGGACAAAGATCAGGCATGGCAGACCTTGGTCGAACAGTGGGATGCCATGTTAGACCAGGCTGTCGATCAGAGAAGCATGCTCGTTGTACTACGAGATGCAGCGTATTCCAAGTATACCTATGCGTGTGACACAGTTTTTTCGTGTTCACAACAGTTTGAAGCCGATAATGGCGAGCTCATCCAGGCACAGGCGGCGTTTGAGGCAGGATTGGCCGAGTGGCAGTATCAGCAGAAGCTCAAGGCTGTGTTTAATATTCTGGAAACTATCCTCAGTAAGTCCCTGTGTTTTGTCTTCTTCATCTTACGCTATGTGTCCCTTGTGCTCACCTGAATGATAGAAGTGGCGGTTAATATTGGCGAGCTCTGTCTTCTTGGTATGGGAGGTGCTGGAGGGGCCGAAAAGGCCGTCGAAGAGGGAGTCGACGCAGTGGAAAAGGCAGAGGAGATTGCAGACCAGGTGAGCAAGGAACTGTCATCAGCCACTCTAAAGAAGCTGCTTGACTGTGTCAAGATCCTTCAAACCATTTATCCCAATATCACCAATATTGTGACGGCAGTCAAAGCCCTAGAGAGCAATCCCTCGACTGATATTCCCACAACGGGGGATATCTCCGGCAGCAACCAGGGTGATGCGGATGCAAATCTGATTGTGACTCTTGCTGCATGGGATGAATGGGTGCTTGAATCGGATAATCAGATGCAGGTTGCGGTAGACAATAAGATAGGGGGCGCTGCCGGCTATCGCCTGGCATTGCGCAAACACGCCATCAATGGGAAGCAGCTCGCCCAGGTGCAGACAGAGGCCATCAAGGCTGGCCAGCAGTACGTCCAGGCCGAAATGAATGTCCTTAATAGCGATAAGGACGTTGAACGGCTGCAGCAGCTCAGAGATGGCTTCAAGGGCCAGGACGAGGTGTACCAGGAGGCCGCAGCCAGGTTTTACGATCGGGTAATGGCGATGCGCACCAGTGTGGTCATTCAACTGCGCAATCTCACCTGGGCCTATCGATATTATGCTCTAGCTGAAAGCAGCGTCCAGCTGGACGCTACCAAGACCGTGGCGGAGTACAAGCAGGATATTTACATTATTGGCAGTGAGATTCAAGCCGCTGATGAGCAATACGGCAGTGATTTTCAGTGTGAGTATATCACCATCTGTGCTGTAGCATGGCGCTAATTCTGTTTAAGACTTCGAAAATCCCACCTCGTCGAGCGAGGTCAGTTTCACTCTCGTTCTCATTCGTGAATACTTGACTGACCTGCTCTAGCTCCCCTCCAACTACGGTCCATTAATGATTGATGGCCTTCAGGGCTCAACTCACAGTAGCAGATTCATTCTTCTCCCCAAGACCAGCACGACCAAAGACAGCTTTGCCAGTGTGTTTACGGATGGCACGCACTACCGCCTTGAAGGCCTGGAAGCGGAGCTGAAAGGGGCAATGCCCAATAAAGATGCCCTCGAGAACGGTGTGGTTATTGTCGTGCTTGAGATCACCACTTCCGGGATATACCAGGACATTCGGGATGACCAAGTTTTTAACTTCACGAGCCTGCCCCAGATCAAGCGGTACTCCTACGAACTCACCGAATCCGGAAAAAAGGGAAAGGTTCATGACAAGGCAATCTTTCCGACCATATACCATACCGAGCCAACACCGTTTACCCAATGGACTATCAAGCTGCTGTATCCAGATCGACTCGATCTGACTGGGCTTGCGGAGGTGAAATTAGATTGGGCAGGACATGTGAGGTATCTAGCGAGCAAAAGGCTGAAAGAATCAAATTGAATAGAATAAAACTGAACCTGTGAAGGAACAGATATTCTATAGCATTTATTCTACCTAATCGTCAATGAGAAACACTAGGTATTGGTATAGTTTGCTTTGAACTCCCGAACTAAAGAGAATGGTTATCGCACGCCACTGAAATCCAAATAGTCTTGACTCACCCTGCTCGGCCAGATGATCCCACAACTCAAGAATATTGGCCTCATTAAGATCGAGAATGGGGCTCGGCGCTGGATCAGTATCGTCCTCGAGCGACTTCTTCACATCCTGCAGGTCAACGGCAATGGCTGCCACGGCGCCTACAACCATATCATTAATGACTATTCCTTCTCATATCCAGCGATACAAGGCACACTCACCCACGGCCTTTTCCAGATCATCCAAGGGTGGACCGCACGAATCATTCAGATCAATCCCCGAAATGGTATTTCTGGTCCAGATCACTGCGTCTAGATTACCCTGGAGATCCTCCGGGTCCGAAACATATTCACGCAGGAGTTTCTCGACTTCCGGGTTTTGCAGGTTATCAGATAACTGATCAAGCGTTGCCTGGGACACAGTCGCATTGATCGTGGAATCGTTCATATCCTCCTTAGTCATGGTAGCCAGATCAGACAAATTGCTGACATTGTTCAACCGGTCAGCGATAGTGGCTGTGACCTTGACACGCAAACTGTCGTTGCTGGGGTCTTCGTAGAGCTTGGCCAGACCATCGAACAGCTCATCTAGAATTTTCAATTCCATCAGCCGTGAGGGCACACCACCAGCAAAGCCAGATCATACCATAATCCGCCTTGGCAGTGGAACAAGCCCCCCAAATGCCATCACATACTCGTCCTATTGCACTAAATTCCTCCTTTCTTCCTTCAGTCTATTATTCGTGTACCATCAGAAAAAACCTACTTCGAAGCTCAAGGCAAGATTTTGGACCTATCATCGCGATGAGCTTCACGCTGAATAAGAGAAAAGAAAAATAAATAATCAACATACCTTCCAAAACTCCTCCACAATCGGTTGTATGTATGTAACAATCTGCATCCCATCAGCCTATCCATTCCCACCAATGGAAAGGTCAGGTGGTGCCTACCGCACTCCATCCCATGGAAGTTAAGCCGCTCTTCATCATGAAATATTCCTGGGTACTGGGGAGATCCTCCACATCCTTGTAGGATATTGTAAGCTTTTGGAACTTGTCGGTACGACAGCAGAAGCTGTTGTCGATGAGTAGTGTTCGTGGGGTGAGAAAGTCTTCGGCGATAGACATCTTGCCTGATGGGCGTTTAAGTCCTGTCATCATTTTCCTCGTCTGTAGGGGGGTAATAGAGGTCTAACTGAATTCCGTATGGTTACATTGAACATTGCAGTGTGTTGTAATGCATTACGTTGGGCAGCAACGTATACAGGGTGTGCATTAGTGGACCATGACAGGGTTGTTGGATGGAGTTACGATTCATTGAGATGGTTCCAGCCCATTAATAGACATATTCATTGTCAGTGCGTCTCAGTCCCTACTGAATTGAGCAATATATCTACCACTATGTACACAATACACTTTCAGGATAGGTTTCATACTTTCGATAGGGAATCGACCAATTCTCATTCTCTACTTGAAGCTGAATATCAGTATGAGTGTGGCATTTCCAGTCAACTCAATTCACGCATAAAGAGGAAAGTACCCACTTATTATGTTCTGGTAACTTTATGTGACGGCTCGACGCTGCGTCAACAACTGACACAGACAAACGACATCAATACGCCAGACAAGACATTAGTGATGTCAAACAAACGCCTATAAAACCCTTTCTTCCCCGAGATAGATTTACTTTTCTCTTTTTTGCTCCAGATTCGATATTCTCGTCGATGGCTACACTAGTTTAGATAGGAATATCAATTCGTTAATATCTACTGGTCCGAGCCCGTGACATTTATTGGATTTTCAAAGACAAGAAGAACACTGCATACTGTGAGTACCACAAGCTACACCTTTGTGGTGGTAATTCATCCCTTATAGGCATTGCTATTTGGTTAGGTCATAGTTCCGAGAGCTTCTAATATAGCTTTTCTGTGGTCTGTATCGATATATTACTCCAGTGCGGGTGTAGGCTGGCTTGGATGACAGTTAGGTGATAAGCTAGCATTGGGATATGGGTCTTTCGTAAAGCATATTTCTTTCAGTGAGCCAAACGTCAACACTGATGATTATAATATGATTTAAATCGACCCCTAGGTTTCAGCTATCTTTTTGACCCATTGGATCGACTCTGCCCATGTGGGGTGAGCCTCTAACTGGATGTAGAAGCGCTCTGAGAAAGCTTTTAACTACCAGATTCCCTGACAAAGCACTTGTCACGAATCAGATGTAACCCGACGCCGTGATGAAGAAATAATAGGTGAGCCACCAAATCCACTTTTTGGAGCAGGTGTATGAGCGAGCCACTAACATAAACTGGCCAGGCAATGATATTGATCCCAGGACCATCCAGGGGCTCCCGTCCAATACATTCATATAACATCTGGCAGGAGCTCTGGTACGTCTCTTGGTGGTCTCCACCACTTGTATTTATTACTTCGCGTAGTTTCGAAAGCGCTTCCAAGAGAGAACTTTTGGCTATTAGTACTTCCCCTCCAGACAACAGGTCAATGATTTATCTTGACATACCGATGCAAATTGAGAACCCTACCACTTGTCGGTCTTTGTGGGGATTAGCTATGACTTGCAGACCGCATCAAAGACAATACTGACGGATTAGGTGAGGAGTTAAGACTACCTTCTGTATTTCCATCAGCAGGATCCCGCTCAACTCGACCTCTAAACCCTTCGCCTTGGAAACGACTATTTGATTGCCTCAGCAAAGCACAACCTTCGACCAATTTGCGTTGACTGAGAATTTTGGACAGAGGATCCAAGATATGACTGTCCCTGGACACTCCTTGATATGCTGCTGCAAACAATAAGATGAAAATGGAGCATTGAAATGCTGCCTCACAGTCGTGCGGTCCGATATCAGTAAGTGATCTGTGGAAAGCGGAGGAGGCCTTGTTTTGGTATTTCAAAGCTGTCTGCAGCCACCAGTGACGGTCGTTCACTTCGAGAAAGGCTAGGTGTAAAGCTGAAAAGGATAAAACGCTGTCAAGAAGAAACATAGTGACAAGGCCATTCGTGGTATAACTCTCTGGCAATGGTGGATTCCTGGTTTGTCTTGGGCAAGTGTTTTATAAGTCACAGTTAAATAGTGAGATAGCAATCGCAATTCGAGAATTCTTGTTGGTCCACTGAGCTAGTCTGCAGCAAGAGACTCAGACTCGACACCACGTAGGCGGAGTCTTGCACGGCGGGAAATAGTTGGGTATATGCATTGTAGCTTTCATGTAAGGCAAAAGCCACATGTTGGGCTCTTCTCATCGCACTATGATGTTTTAGAAGCATGTACCTAAAACAACAGAGAGACCAGAAGAGCGTGCACGATTTCTGGTCACCTTCTATACCTGGCAGGTGAGGGGCAAGGTGAGCGGACTGACGTTGATGTGCCTGTTTTCACATGGTGTACACCCATTACGGGGCTTTCGATGAGTCTGACAGAGAGGCATCGCTAGGCACTCGGCTGGAGAGTGGATAGAAAATGAAAAATCTCCAGGCTGGGTCCTCTTACCGTCGGATGACCTGACTTAGGCAGATCTCAATTGTAAGATATCTCGGTTGTTGATTGTGTTACAGATAATGGCCAACACGCCCTTGCAACACGCCTACTTATCATGGGCCGTCGCTGACCTATTCTCTCTGGTGGCAGATCCCAGTGGACAGGATCGACAGCCAGATCGGGATGTGGAAGAATCGAATCCACTGCTCCATTGAGCTTGCAGAGCAGATCTTCAGATGCACGAGGATGCAGACCTCTATCTCGGCCTATTCCTGTCTACTTGAGGGCCAATACCATGCAGTAACTGTACTATTGTTTCCTATTTCGCTTTTTTGCTATATTGACATAACCAAGTGCGACACTCCGATAACAGCTAGTGAAATACAGAGAAATTTTCCTTTTCTTTTCCCCTCCTCCCTGCTACTCAAGAATATGTTAACAACTGGAAAGTCGATTAACTTGTACCCATGCCTAGTCGACCCATTCTTCTTGAGCAGTCGGCACGACAATTTTCATGCGAGCCATCTCATGCAGACTATTGAACACTGATTCATATGAATCGGCAAACCCGTTCCAACCCATTTTGCGGGCCTTCCTCATACTCAGCGACAATGGCCAGCCGCCAATTACTGCGGCATCTGTGTGGCCGAAAATGGTGTCTCGTTTCGCAAACGGATCTAAAGATAGGCCATGTTTTTGTTTCAACTCCTCCCAAGCCTGTTCAACTTCAGGGCTTTGGGACCACTCCGTGAGGGTAAAGGAATACCGAGTGGTTCCTCGCGGACCGTATCTGCCAGGGAAATCAGGTGAGTTGCAGGTTCATTGTTATTTCGGAAGGGGGCTTTGAACGTACCCTCTGGGTGGGACATCGTAGGTCCCATGGATGGCGTGGTATCGGGACTCATCGGTCTCCGGGCGAGTCCAATTGGTACCATACCACTGGGCGAGGTACTGCCACAGCCGACCGTACGTAAACGGACTGCCATCCTGCATGTTAAAGGCTTCGCTGCCAGTATTGGGGCTCAATGCAACCCATTCTTCCAGGTAGCTATTCAGCAACGCCGTGCTCTGGCAGTGCTCGCGATCCCATGCTGTGTAGTCCCCCGGAAACACCAGTGGTTTTTTGAGATGGGCCTGTACCGCTGCATAAATGGACAAGCCGATGATGTGGTTAAGGGCGGACTCTTGAGCAGCGCCAATTATAAACGATGGCCGCACTACATTCCATTGGACCGAGTGTCGTTGGCAGAACTCAATCAGCGCATCTTCCTGCGCGTAGTAAAAGTTCGACTCGTTGGTGACTCTACCATCTGTTTCGAAGGATGGATTAAAGGTTGGGCCGTAGTGAAAGCCATAGTGCTTGGCTCCTGTCTGCAGAAGAAATCTGCGTGGAAGGAGCCCCAAAATGCCCAGAGCAGAGAGAAAGCCGGAAAGAAGTTTTGCTGTATCTAGTTAGCATCCATTTATTTCAATTTGGGTAAGCTGAGAGGCTCCACCTACAATTCACTTTCGTTAACTCTTCGGCATTTGACCACTGCCCCTGCGGGCCACTCTTGTCTGAGCGTGGCTGCATGTATGAAAAGAAGAATACATAATCTCTGTCCTTGAATCAATGTTTGCTTTTCTACCCCGCCATGGATATGCATGTGGATGATGAAATGAGGCGCAGGATTGAGGGACGTACATGTGACGGATTGACCTTTTAAGCGTTGCAGCAAGCTCTTGGGGTTCGCTCAAGAAATCGCATGATATGTGTTCGATCCTGGAAGCCGTTTCTTCGCCCAGCGATTTGAGAGTGTATTCAGAGGGTGGTCGCCGAGAAAGACAATAGATCTTCTTCCATCGCCTTGGAGCCTCAGCCAGGACTCGAACCATCGCAGAACCTGTTATTCCATTGGCACCCGTCACGACTGCCGTGAGCCCTGTCAGGTCGGGTGACTCTGGATAGACCGGCAGCCCGTGCAGAGATCCGTTGGAATGGACTTTCAGCATGCTAGTATCGCAAGTCATGATGGCTTTACTGGGAAGTCTTCGACCGGAGCAAAACAAACGGACTTTAAATCTCGCAATGGATTACATTACATCTGATGCCTCATGGCGTAAAGTATATATATATATGTGTGTGTGTGTGTGTGTGTGTGTGTGTGTCTATTTTACGTCGAGGTTCGGGTCTTTCCACGCATCCTTGGAGTCTTGTGATGAAGATCGGATGAATATCGGATGAGTATCGGATGAGTATCGGACCAATCTAGTGAGCTCCGGAGAAGTTTTATCGTACGGCGATGGAACACTCTTAGTTAGTTCTAGTAAGCAGATTCAATAATACGTACATTCCCTACTGCGCGATACTGTCTCTACGGCTCACGGCTGTCATATGGGCCTCGTACGGTAATACGGAGAATTGGCACCGCTGCCCCGAAGCTTCCCCATTTCATCTTGGAGTCTCGGAAGCGGAAAAGCCCTGGTCCCAATGCGAGACATACGACGGGCAGATCGGAGCTGTCTGTCACCTAGCTGAACTACCATCTATCATCTAAATACAGGTAGCCCCCCGCGCGGGGGGCTGCTTGGGTTTTCATGGCTGTCAACCAGCAAATCGAGTGTATTGGTTTGAAAAGAACAGCAAGAACGCGAACAAGAAAGAAGAAAAAAAAGAAAAAAGAAAAAAGAAAAAAGGGGTACAATAAAGGGGAGATAGAGGGAAGAGAGAGGGAGGGGAACCGGAGGTAGGCCTGGACATCCCTGAATTTGGCAAGTTTGGAGGTCTAATGGCGTCGGCAGATGGCTGTATAGAAATGTGATTTTCCCAACCATTCGAAATTCTATGCATGTCTCGCTTGTGTTGGTTTGGGATGTTCGATTATTGGCAATTGGAATGCCGTATGATGTACAGGCAGCTCTGCTCCTTTGGATGTCAATTGATGCCCCTGCCATTAGCATCAAATACGAAATAAATGGGTTAATCGAGACATACCATGAACTATATTCCAATGATACCAAACTTTAAAAATCTATGAGACGGTTCACTGCCGAACAACATGGGATTTGTCGAAGTTGATATAAGAGATGTCAAGATATCAATGAAATCTTGTCTCTAGGAGCAGTGGATTGAGGGCCTAGATATGAGCTGTGCTATGGTGACTTTTGAGAGAATCTGGAATGGTGTTCGCTATTGATCTATTCATGGTCGATCTATTTGCTTCGGGCAGGGCAGATTTCCAACTGCTACTAAACTTTCAAATATGCCTGCGACATTCGTAGAGTGGAACAAGTTTTTCTCAGTCTGATGTTTTTCGTGCGGTAGGATAACCTTCCATCAGACTGATCTTCCTCCAATTATGTTCGAGCCTCGGTTGATATTCAACAGGTGGATGAGCAGTAGGGGATATAGCTGGACCGATATTATCTTTAATTCTTTGCCGTATGTTCTTGACCGTTTCCATATCTGCCGGGAGAACTGCTGCGTCATTTTCTGAGTCCTTGCCTTCTTGTGAGATCTCAAGAATTCTGTTCAATTTGGATTCGTATGTCTCTTCCTCGCCAGTCCGTACACCCTCTTTAGAAACATTAGATTGAAATTGCGATCGAAGAGTCTCCATAGAGCCAGTGTGGATTAAGCCAATAGGTCGAACAGGAACATCGTGGTCAATTTCATATGCACGACCAAAATGAATTCGTGCTGTATGAGGAAGGACAGTTGAGGGATGTTCCACCTTCATGCGTAGAGGTATGAGCGAAAGGCCTGTCTCCCCTTGTTCTGGTGGAGGAATTTCCTTGCTTGGATGTATGATGCCAAATAAATGTTGATCTGATTGATCCGCACACCCTCGGCCTGCGTACCTTTATTGGGAATTAGCAGAGTTATATTTCATAGCCTGGATAACATGACAGTCCTGGGGATGCTTGGTTGCAAAGACAGTCATCTCAACATTTAAATGTGACACGTACGTATGTATTCCCAGGCATAAACTTGATTTAGGACCTTCACGTACAACCACAAATCGCCGTATCAAAATCGGACCAGGGGCGCCACCGTAGTCTTCCTGAGTTGACTGATTAATGGTCTTCATTATCTTGTCATCTGTAGGTATAGGGTTATCCGAAGCAACATCATCCAGGGTGATCCATGATTCTGAAGAGAACGTCCTGTCTGGATGATTTTTCGCTGTACTGCAAATTTTGAGATAAATATTCCAATGCTCAACACGGAAATGAAGTGTTACCCATTCATCTTTAGTCATGAATGTTTCACCTTGTTTCTGCAAGCTATCATTGCACAAGAGACACCTGACATACCCTCTTCTATATCTATCTTCCTTGCAGTGTAAAGACAGATATGAAAGAGGAAGTTGGTGAATTTGGTTGAGCCTAATTCTCCTGTTCGCTTGGTAGGCTGCTTCAGCTCTTTCCTGAAGGATTTGAATTGGCTCAAGAGGCAGGTTGCTATGATCAACACTCTCGCTGTGATCGAGGAAAAATTCAGAGCCGATTTTAAGGGTGAAGATTTGACCTGGTCGAAAAAACAAATGTGGTTGGTTTTGTTGCCGGTAATGTAGATTAATATCTTCATTAGTGAGTACGTGTGGGAAAGAGAACCGTAGTTCTACACCATCGTTGTAGGCGGCGTACCTCTTGATTTCAGACTAGAGCCACCAAGTATACGAGCTTCGATTTTTACGTCGGAAAATGTAGAGTGAATCATGGCCTTTTTTCCAGGTATAACCACTTGATCGGAACAACCCAATGAGAAAGAAGCACTATATTTAGGCGTGTACGCCGTGCTATAGATGATTAATAACTTCAACTGAATAAAGTGAGTGGCACATACTTGTAATAACAAGCCAACTGAACCAGTATATTAACTGCAGAAAGCATTGTGGCAAGTGACTTTCTCAGTTTAGCTATCTTTATGGATCAACTTGAATCAGTACTACTAGCACAACATTAAAGGGAATTGAAGGGCATTACATGGACAGGCATTCGGAATGCCCACCTGCTTTTCATCCAAGCGTCTCTGGCAACATTACCCGAACCACTACTGCTTAGTGAGGCCCTGTATGGTTCAATATTATGAATGAAAGCTTCCATTGCCTCGGTTGCAGAATTGGTGATAAATAAGAGTGAGTTCAGAGTATCCTGAGCTAGCTCATTTGAGACCCTCAGGTCTTCAACTTGCAAAAGAACCTTATGAACCACATGGAGCTCTGCAATGAGGTCCTTGTAATCTTTTTCTGAGCCTGTTGCTGACGACAAAGATTGATAGAGTTTGTATGCTAATGATGCACTGGCTAGAAAGTCTCCAACAGAAAATCCAAACGACATGATGACCCAAAAACTAATGTTGGTAATGGAATGGTAAGTCTGAAGAATTATAGTGATGGTTATGTTTTGTTATTGAGAAGACGTGTGTTGAGAAAGTGTATGATAAGGCACTTTTCAGGATTATGTGGCTGTGCCTCCAAGATGACAGCGCACTCCTTGCCAGCCTTGCTGTCTGGCATTTGATTTGACCGTGATTAGGTGATGACACAAGAGTTGCGGTAACTAAGATAATCTGTAACGGGCTTGGAATAGTAGATACTAACGGATTGAATTCCTATCTTCTTTGTTTGCTTGCATGGCGGCGTTTGTCGATATCAGCCACTGAGGCGGCGTTGAGGCGTTGAGCCGTCACAGCGCCTGTCGCATAAGCGGTATGTTTAATCAGAGAGATGACCAGTGGGGTTATCTACCCTGCACGGCTTCTTCAACGAAATCTCTTGTATGATAGCTAATTAGCTAGTCATTAGCATTGTGGGCCTGGCCCCTAACATTAGAGTTGCATTCAGAGCGGGTTGGGGCAGGTTAAACCATAAATTTTTAGTCCAGAAAGCCACTTCATATACTAAACATAAACACATCATTCCTTATCCATTCATAATCATACACATATATATAGTTATTGAACACGGGGAAGCCCTGACGGTGATACTGGGTTGGAACCAGCGAGTCAATATAGTGAGAAGGGACGAAAAAGGAAGGGAAGGATTGGAAGGAAGAAAGAGAAGAGTGAAGACAAATGAATAAACACTGGACTGGACTGGACTGGACACTGAATAGTTACTGGACAACGATTACCTGGACATACTGGAGTGCATAGTTGATTGATTCATATGCATTTGGCATTGTATTAGATGAAAATCAATGCTTGTAATATGACTGTATTCTCTTTAATTGGAGGCTGTCGGTACACTAAATCCACACAATCTGATCCAACCCACACAAAACGGATTCTCCAAATTCGCTGTGGATTGGGCCCTCCAGAATCTGAATCCGCTGTGGGGTGAGGAAAACTGCCTTCACTCCAATCTGATGGGCGTGGGCTCAGAGCCTCAGAGGTGAAGACTGCATATGGGATCTGCACGTCTTCACAAAACTCCTTGATGAGATGTTGGGTCTTCCGTAGATTGTGGCGGGGAATCCACGGAAATAAGTGATGGATGGCCTGGAACTGCGCACAAGGCCCGACGAGGCGAACATTTCCTACATCCCAATAGCACAAGAATACTATATGGACAGTAGGCTACCAGACTTGACAATGAGTGCTTATCCATCTAAAAGCGTATGACTATGGTGTCCTATATGAGGGGATTCCGTCTTACAACTTGTTTGACCCCGAAACCGTGGTTCAACTCTGAGCGGTAATGTCACTTTACTCCCCCCATCCTTACGCATTTGAACAGGCTGCACGAGCCATCAAAGTGATTTGACAGAATTTAGTTCCTTTTCGCAGGGGCTCTCAGAAGCTTCTGATCTAAAGCAATTCACCACTCGACTTGGATTGGATGAAATAGTGCCTGTGTATACATACTAATATCCAACAGGCCTGGATGGGTAGGATCATTGGCGCAGTATATTTTGTGTTTTGATATATAAATATCCTCGCAGTGCTAAAAAATGTAAAACCATAGGGTCGGAGCGGGACATATGACGGACAGATTGGGAACTGCCTGGCACCTAGCTATACTCGCGCGGGAGGCTGCTTGGGTTTTTGACTTCAGCTCTTGGGAATTAAAAGCCTTCATATGTTCATTACTGCCATACGCAATATACCCAACAAACAGAAACATAAGGGTATTAGAATAAACCAACAATGCTAAACATATAAAATCACACCAAATCCCACTGACAAACATACGCCCACGCCATCCCAACTCTCCCATTCAAAGCCCTGAATTCCTCCGCCGTGACACCCCGCGCATCCGTCCGATCCCCAAAACTCGTCAACACAGCAATCTGCAACTTCTGCCCAGGCGCCCCTAACATCCGTGCATCGGGGATATCGACGTACCAGACGTCTCCGCCGCCACCAGGCGTTGAGCCGCGTACGTGGTTGAATGGAAGACGCTCTTCTTTGCGGCCGTCGATGCCGTGGGTTTGGAGGAGGAAGAGGCCTGGTAGTGCCTTGGAGTGGTGCTCGAAGGTCCAGTGTGGGCAGATGAGGTTAAATTGGACGCGGAGCGGGCCGGGGGTGTTGTTGATGGAGATCTGGTTGGTTGCTGGGTAGAAAGAGGAGGGGTCTAGGTTGTGTTTGTGGGCGTCTGTGAAGATGACGGGGTGTTTGGGGACGTGGAGGAGGTATTCTTCCCAGGAGATGGAGGGGCGGCCGTCGTCGCGGAAGAAGTGGTCGCGGTTGCTTGGGTAGTGGGATTGGCCGAATTCGTCGTTTGTTTTGGTAAAGTGTGACGGCGAGAAGACCTTGATGTAGGGTTGGCCGCCGCCGTTGACGGCGCCGGCGCCCCAGCAGGCATCAATGAGTTTCCAGTGTCCGTTGTCGATGCGGACGGCGTTCCAGGCGTGGCCTCCCGGGTTGTAGGGTGGGAGGGCAGAGCCTGGGGCTGGGTCAGCGTAGCCAGTTCCCTTGCCATGGCCGCCGACGACAATGACCTCGAGGCCAGCGTGGGTTGCGAGAGCTGCGAAGAGGCCGGCGTAGCCTTCGCAGACAGCTAGGCCCGTGGCCAGGGTGCTTTGTGGCGTGGACGGTTTCACGCAGTTGTTATAAAGTGCGTGGACATCGTACTCGACATTGTGATGCAGCCAAGTAAAGATTGCCCGGGCTTTATCCGTTGGCGATGGAAATGGTGCGGTCAGGGCATTCGCCAGCCAGGAAAGGTCCTGCGTTGGCAGTGATTGACGTGGAAATTGCGCCGCATGCTCGTCCGGAGCGGAGAAGTCACGGCATTTCAAGCAGGTCGTAGTCTGAGTCACTGGTGCTGAAGGTGAAGCATTTATACGAGGTTTCGACGCTTCGATCTTGGAGAGATCAGGACGAGAATCCCGTGGCACCGGTGGTGGAACCCCGTTTGGAGAAGGATGATCTTCACCATTACTCTTCTTCGACCCCCCGAATCCAAGCAGACGGGGATCAACCGGTCGAGGCGGAGGCGGAAGTCTTCTCGACGCAGGTCTAGCCTCTCTATTGCTATTCTGCTGTTGCGCCGCCGTCTCCTGTTCTCTCGTAGGTGTCCGTGGAGGAAGTCGAGGAGGCAGCGCGGGAGCTGGAGAACGACTACCATTACTCAAGGTACTGGCATTCGATGCTGGTCGGTGGGGTAATTGTGGTTTTTGACCCTCGTTTTCATTCGTAGTCCCGTTCGACTGAGACACTGGCCGCGGAGGTGGCGGCGGTGGCCTAGGACTCGTCCCCCGTCTTGTGGGCAAAGGGGGAGCCGTTCTCGCCGAAACGGCAGACAGAGATGACGCATTGGAGGTAACTGAATCTCGAGAAACTCCCCGTTGTAATGATGACGGTCTGCGCGGTAGACCAGGGGGCGCTGGGTCTTGAGGTTGAAGCTGTTGAGTGGACGGCCTCCGCGATGGCAATGGCGGGGGCGGAGGCTTTGCTTTCTTGACACCGTTCCCATTAACTCCATTCTGGCCATCCCCGTAATTATTCTCGATATTTAATTTCGGAGTTTGAGGGACCGGCTGATTGCCGATCGAGCGATCCGCGACGGAGCCGTTGACATTGCTCGGAGGATTATTGACCGTCTTGCTGTGCACTGGTGGTGGGCGCGAGGCTGGCTGTGGACGGGGACTAGGGGCCAGGGGTTCTGAAGGCTGGTTGAATTTGGCGAGTCGCTCTTTGAAGGAGAGGACGGGTGCTTCCTCTGTTTCTGTCATGGTAGAGTATAGAGAATTGAGGTGTTGATATCCCCCCTCGACGATCGCAGTTGACAGTGGAGTGGTGGTGGTAGAGAGCGAATGGACGTGGCGAGTCACAGAAATGACTGTTTAGAGCCAACAACAGAGGGCGAGAGAAGAATTCACACCAATAACAGAATAAGGAGAGAGAAATTAAGTGAAGAATAGTAGAGAAGAGGGAGAGATGGAGAGAGGAGGAAGAAATAAAGAGGAGAGCCTCGCAGGGCTGAGCGGCTCCACCTCCGCCCACGGATCTATATAGGAACCAAAGGGGCATATCCCGATACTATACAAATATGTATCTACAAACTCGATTTGAAAACCCTCTTCACCATAATACCACTCAGTCCAACCACAACACACGCCACCGGCACACCAACAGCACCGGTAAATGCTCCCAGGAACCACGCAGACTCGGCCCCCACACTAAACAAATACTTCCATTCCGGCGAATACCACGGCGCAACTAGACTGAAGCACAAGCCAACCCAGAGAAATCCAACGGCCTTGCACCATATCCCCTGCGGTCGCGGGAGAGCAAAGTAATCCCAGAGACCTTGGATGGTGATCTCGATCAAAACGCCCAGGCCGGATAATCCGAAGAAATGCATCGCCCCCGAAAAGGGAATGTTTGCTGACAGAGCACCGAGGAGGTGCATTAATCCAGATAGAGAAAAGACAATCGCGATGTTGAGATATCGTCCCAGCACGGACGAGCGAGGAAGACGTAGGACATGGCGAGTGATCGCATTACTAGTCGCCGTAAATGGCAGTCGCATGAATTGATGCCAACAAGCCCTACACAATTAGCTGTCATATCCAAATGACCATAAGATAGAGACTCACCCCCAAAGATTCCGCAAACTATACGCATCCCAGAAGCTCCCAAATAATGGCGGAAAATTCTCCGTCGGGACACCCATCCCAGCATAAGCAACCGACACAAGCCGGTACGATATATCAAATCCCAGCCGCCCGATCAGCGCAATCACCAACATCGACGCTCCCGACGTCGCCCACGGCCCCGGAGGCAGATCCACTGGTCCCAGCTCCCGAGGACTAGCCGGAAACGCTCTTTGGCTCGTCCACGCCCGGAACTGCGAGAAGAGCAGGTCTAGACAGAGACATTGCCAAAGCGTGATAACCGTTTGTCGTAGCATGAACGAGCCGCGCGCTGGCGGACAAGATTTGTAGTATGGCGGAAATGATGGTATCCCTCGTACTTGCCATGGCGTACTGACTGCCCGCGGGTCAATGGTCAACCGTGCAGCTGTGGCCATGTCTAAATAGCTGCTGCTAGGACCGTTAGGCGGGAATAGCGCAGCAGCTGTCCGCATGACCAGTGGTAAAGGCACACAGCCTTGTAGTATTCGATAGAGGACATTCTCATCGTAGTCCGCGCCAGAAAGGAGATTCTCAGAACTGTAGACCCAGAACATCCACGCTGTCAGAGCGCTCACGTTTACGAAGCGGAGCCATGATCGATTAGGCGTTGCTACCAGGAGAATCCAGGTGAAGAGTTGCTGGATCCCATTGACCACCAGGGCATCTTGCAGGGTCTGGTATGCAGTGGTCATATCCTAAAATATCAATTGAATCGTCTCAATAACAATAAGTTGAAACTGAAGTTCAGCTGAACATAAATATGCTGAGTCAGAAGACTTGGCATTTCGAGGTATAAATGGGTCCAGTGGAGGAACATCTATTCAGTTGTATTAGAGAAAGACCAGGGAAAGAATCAAAACCAAACTCCAATGTCCAGCACTCCGGTTCAGTATCTCCACGACCCGGAAGTAAACAATAATGAAAATTACAGTAGAAGGGAAAAAAGGAATAAGTGAAGACACGAAGAAATCCCAAACGCAGCCCAATGCTGAGAAAATAAAGAATAGCAGAAAAGAAGAGACAGCGAGAAATCTCCTAATGATAGGGTCTTCCGTAGCCATCCTTCAGTCGAGGAAGAGGATGAGCAATCATCAGCATCACACATCCTTATACACAAACTCCATCTCCTCGTTCAAAGGTTTTTGTACAGAAGCAGCGGCTCGCCCACATTCTCGATCTCGGGAATTGTACATTTTAGGTCGAATGCCTTGGACAGGACGATTTTGAAAATCTATTGGGTCAGTATATAGCCTTATAACACACTGTCGAGTGGCATCCTACCTTCTGCACGTTGATACTGTGACTGGTGCTGCTAAAGATTAAACTTGCCTTCATGGCCTTGGCAAATCGTTTGGCCTGAAAGGGTTAGCCGTGTACAGTGCCACTGATGCCAATTGTCTTACCTGAATAGAAATCTCCTCCTGGTCCTCGCGGGGAAAGTTGACAAAATGGTCATACTTTGTCCCGACCAGGAAAGGAATGGCTGTTTTGTTAAACCCACGGCCCTGCCGGTACCACTCCTTGATCGAATTCAATGTACTCTTCCGTGTCAGGTCGAACATGAACAGGATGGCTACAGCATCGTTGCACACGAGCGGAAGCATGTTGACGAATTCTCGCTGACCACCGAGATCCCAGATGGAGAAAGTAATCTCTGTGTTGCGAATTGAGATGGTCTTTTCCATAAAGTTGACACCTTGACACAGTACGAGTCAGCCTGTAACGCTCGTCCCAGGTAAGGAAGCCAACTCACCTAGAGTCTGAATATAATCCTCATCCCAGCTCCCCTCAACATATTTCACCATCAAACTCGTCTTCCCAATCTGAGCATCCCCGACCATTCCCACCTTAATCACCACACTATTCTTCGACGCGGCCTGAGACGACTGTTTCTGCAAATCCTGAGATTGTTGCGAATACCCATGTCGCTCCGCCCCACTCGACAACCCCGAACTCGGTCTCGACGACGACGGCGGGAGTTGTGGCTGATAGGTACTCAATGTGGGGGACTGGTTGAATCGGGATTGTTGATCGGCATCGTATAACGGGGTATAGGAGGAGGAATAATGGGCTCGCGAGTCGCTGCTGTAGCCGTTGTTGTGATTGTGAACCGTGGTCGCTGTGTCTTCTGGAACCTCGGCAGGCTGTTTCTGCGGCTCCGCGACGTTTGGTTCAAGGTACGGCGCATCCATCTTGAAACCAATAGGATAGGAATATGACTCTAACTCTGTGTATGCGGTTTGATGCGGACGTGAAACGATACCGTCAGTCCTTCCGATACAGGACGATACGGATGATGGACGTGCGATGGCGATGGCGATATGAGCGGCGCGGGGACGGAGAAGAGACGGCGCTTAACACACACCAGCGTCTGTCAGGAGAGAGCGACGTTAACTGGCAGACTGGTGGATCCGAATTCGGAGGTTATAGCAAAGTTTTAAATGAGTGTAAGGTCCTTTTTTTGTTTTTCAAGTCTCTCGTTGAACAACACAACTGGAACTCTTCGGAGGGGAAGCAATTCGAAGCCGCACGTTTGTTTAGGCTTGGCAGACCGGACGAATGACGTGAGGAACGAAGTGTGAGCAGTATGCAGTATAGAGATTGAACAATGTGTATACAGCAGGTATAGAATCTGTAAATGAACGATATAGTCTTGGTCTCTTAGTCTCTTATGCTGTATTCACTTTGTACTAGCCCCTCTCCTATTGTACTCCGTCGTGTTTACTATTCTCTGAAGAGGTCCAGCCGATCTGCGCTAGTCCGCGATAGGATTAGCGTCTCTCCCACTTGATTCCGCCCGACAGAAAAAAAAAAAAAAAAAAAAAAGTTCCTGACCACCATAAAGCCCTAATCAGCACGACGTGAGTCGTTAGGGGATTCTTTTTATTCTTTTCTTAATTCCTTAAGATTGATCGTCTTATCATAATATCGCACCATGTCCAAAAGAGCAGCTGACGCCGTTGAGGAACACCCCACCTCGCTCAAGGCTGGTGAGCGACCGGTTGCCGACGCCCCTCCGGACGAGATTGGAGAGTTCGAGGACGAATTCGAAGACGAGTTTGAGAGTGAAGATGAAATTCTGGAGGCAGGTGTAGATGGTCGACCGGATGCTGAGCGTGAAGAAGAAGAGAAGGGTAACTTTTGTCTATTCATTTTGTTTCGTCTTTAAAATTGTGCGCCTGGGCTAACGGTGGAATGAAAAATATGCAGATGGCATGGAAGTCGACCAAGAAGCCTTTATTCCCGGACGAACAAAACTGGGCCCCGATGAGATCCTCTCCCCCGATCCGTCTACATACGATATGCTACACTCGATGAGTACGCCGTGGCCATGCCTTTCGTTCGACATTGTCCGCGATTCGCTGGGCGACAACCGCAAGACCTACCCCGCGACTGTCTACGCCGTGACCGGTACGCAGGCTGACACTGGTCGTGCTAAGGATAATGAATTGATGGTTCTCAAGATGAGCTCGCTGAGCAAGATGGAGAAAGAGGGCGAGAATGATTCGGATAGCGAATCGGACGACGACGACATGGGCGAGCCGATTCTCGAGTCCAAGTCCATCCCGCTAGGTTCGACCGCAAACCGTATTCGCACGCACCAGACACCTTCTTCATCTCCCGACAAGCCTGCGCAGACTCTCACGGCGACAATGCTGGAGAACGCACAGGTGGTGATTCACGATGTCACGCCGCAATTGACCAGCTTCGATGTCCCGGGTACCATTCTTCCTCCGTCGGCTTCGAAGCCGCTGTCGACACTGCGCATGCACAAGTCCGAGGGTTATGCGCTGGACTGGTCGCCCTTGCAGCCGCTGGGCAAGCTCTTGACTGGTGACAATGACGGATTGATCTACGCGACGACACGGACCGAAGGCGGCGGATGGGTTACGGACACCCGGCCGTTTACCGCTCACACATCATCCGTCGAGGAGCTGCAGTGGTCCCCGAACGAGAAGAACGTCTTTGCATCTGCAAGCAGCGACGGCAGCGTCAAGGTGTGGGACGTGCGGTCGAAGTCGCGCAAGCCTGCAGTGGACGTGCAAGTATCGAACACAGACATCAACGTCATGAGCTGGTCGAACCAGACGTTCCACCTGCTCGCAACAGGTGCTGATGACGGACAGTGGGCGGTCTGGGACCTGCGCCAGTGGAAGCCTGGCACGGGATCGGGACCGGGAGGCCAGCTGCGGCCGTCGCCGGTGGCGTCGTTCGATTTCCACCGGGAGCCGATTACGAGTATCGAATGGCACCCGACAGACGACAGTGTGGTGGCAGTTGGATCGGCGGACAACACAGTGACGCTGTGGGATCTGGCTGTTGAATTGGATGACGAAGAGAGCCAGCGGACAGCAGCGCCAGACGTGCCGTCGCAGTTGCTGTTTGTGCACTATATGGACTCGGTTAAGGAGGTGCACTGGCAGGCACAGATGCCGGGAACGGTGATGGCGACAGGAAGCAGCGGATTTGGGTAAGTCACCTTTCTTTTCCACTTGTTGCATATGATAGCTAACAATCTGCAGTGTGTTCAAGACGATCAGTGTTTAGATGTATATACATGAGACGTGACATGATGAATCAATACCTTTCCGTACGCTCCGCGCCCTAGATTTTGTCTGTATGTATTCAGCATACAAGTAGTCCGTACAAGTTCTATGCACGATGCCGAGGGGCAGTGAAATACAGCAGCAGTAGTTCTGACCAATCAGAAGATGCGTCATTTATTGAGTCATTTCCGGTAATATTGTACTATGGCCAGGTACATCGATGTGTATGGCCAGTACAGTACAGGCGAGGTACTTGTGCATAGTTGCATTGTACAAACTGGTGGAGCAGGACGGAGTACGGAGTATGACATGCATATACTTGTGCATAGTAAAAAATAGTTTTATAGTTTATGCTGGGCAGGATGGTAATAAAGCAAACAATCATAGTCTCATTCAGGTATAATAATGCCATTTGCTATTCTGCAAGTACCAGTTTGTAACGGTATCGTCGAGATCGGCAACGGAATAATTCATGCCGTCTTCACTACAAGTACAGACTGTAGCCTTAATATACCGGCTATACAATGCAGGCTGATGCCATTGCGCATTCCGGACGCACCTCGGATATTTGACGGATGGATTGCGAACCACACTGATAGCACCAAGTACTGTCCAGGTACTCTGTAGCCCATACACAACGGAATGCCAAGGTCTTTCTTACTCCAAACATAGTACATTAACTCCGTACCCCTATTGAACAAAGTTGACGGCAGGGAAATCCCCCACACCCCACATCGCGAGGACGGAATATGCTCCGTGCAGATAAATCGGGTTAGTATCCCTATGGAATAAGGGAATTCTAACTGGTGCTCCGTACAGCCACACATCTCGGTTCCTTTGCCACAAAGCTACCACATCCTCTAAATTAGCCTTCTTGGTTCTATTACCCCGGGCTACCGTAAATAGTATAGTAGCAGAGTACAGTACAGGTCTCATTGGCCAGTTGATTGATCGTCAGTCACGAGGTCTGGGGTCGGCTCTATCTTGTTTGGGATTAGCGCCGGTAACTAGGCCTACCGAAGATGCGGATTAGTCAGAATGTTACATCATACTTCATGGGTACGGTACGGTACGGTTATTTTGTGTTTCAAGGATGACTGGTCACCGGTAATAGGATTCAACCCCTGTACTAGTACATAGAAGTACGAGTAGGCAAGTCCTTCCGTGTGATTGTTCTTATAGCAATAGAGTAGTGGTAGATATTGCAATTGAGATACTCTACTTATCTAATTCAATTCCATTATATTCCGTAAATACACAATGGCAATCATATCTCTGCTATCGGAGGCCATCCGACCGTTGGCCCAAAATAAAACACACTAAGCTAAAACAGGAAAGTAGAATACACAATACCGTCCGTGCGTCCTAAACCGGCCGGGTCTCGCCAATCCCGATTTCCGAATTACCGTATTACCAAACCATACCATACAGACCCACCCCCGCTGCCCTGTCACGGGCCATGAGGCCAATGCTTCTTAGTCCACTGGTATCATTAACCAATCAGACATGAGAGTCTAGCTAGTGCATACACTAGTCAACGCTAAACGGGTGATCCATACTCAGTACAGGAATGTAACGATCAGCTCACTCCAGACCATACACGGTACCGTATCAACCATTACCGCGTTTCTGTCGGCCGGAGGCGAAACACTACTCATCTCTTGATTCTCTGCTGTCTATCGCTATCTTCTTCTTTCTTTTCTTTCTTTTTTTCCATCTTTTCTTCTCGTCTCTATTCTTTCTTTTCTTTGCTTTTCTCTTGTAGCCACATATACTTGTACTGTGTGCTACGCTGTACAGAGAACAATTGAGCTCGGATATTCCCGGCTTATCAATCGGTTGCCCCATTCTCGCCGTGGGGAATCCACTATCACTAGCACTTGAGATACTACTAGAGTATCACTATCTTTCGCAGCACTACTCTCAACTCTTCCATTTCATTACTGCCACTGCTACTGTTAAAAGCAATCGGTCAATGGTGGCTAAGCGCTCTCGTGTCTCGCTTCTGTCTCAAAGTAAGTCCTGCCCGTTCCCTGGTTCCGCGAACTTTGAAGCTTTCCCCTGCTGATTACGACCACTTCCAAGCCATCCAGACACGTCTTCTTTCTCTATCTCAGTCTCTTTATTTGAATCCAATCTTTGAACATCAACTGTGTTCAATTTGCGCTGTTGAGATACGTTCTTTTACTCTCGTGGCGGTAACTGGTAAGTTCACAAGGCCTCCAGGCAGCATTCCAATCCTGAGACAATGGCTGACTTGATGTCATTTCGCCGGATAGTTTTGTCGTGATCAATGCCAACTTGCGCCATTTTTACCGTCCTTTGAGATATAATCGTTTTGAATTTTCCCAGCTACGCAATGCTACTGGACTCCATGGTCCAAGATCCAAACACTAGCCCCAAAATGGAGGATCTGGCGAGTATCAGTGAGGTGCCAGCTGGTACGCCATTTATTGCTTTACAATAATTCCCTACTCAGTTCTCTAACTGTCCATTGCAGCCATCTCTAGAGATACCACGAAAAAGACCGAATCCAACGCCCAGACCAATGCCAATATCCCTCCCCCCAAAACCGATAAGCCTCGTCCTCATGTCTGCACAACCTGCAGTCGGTCCTTTGCCCGGCTGGAACACTTGAAGCGCCATGAACGGTCGCATACCAAAGAGAAGCCCTTTGAATGTCCCGACTGTGCACGCTGCTTCGCTCGTCGTGATCTTCTGCTTCGCCACCAGCAGAAACTACACATGACCGCAACTCCATCCTCGCGGCCCCGGAACGGCCGCAGAGAGAGCACCGGTGCTGCTGGGGTTGCCACCGGTGCTACGTCTGGCGCCAATCGCGTGCGGAAGAACTCCATTGCAAGCAACCCCAGCAATGTCCGTCCCAGAGCCAATACGATCAGCCACATTGACCAGGCTGCTCTCGGGGTCGTTGGCACCACCGCCCCCTCCCCTGTAGCACCACACCATCCGGGTCATGCTTATCACCCGAGTCTTAGCTCAACCTCTCTGGGTTCCCCATTGGATTATCGCCCGTTTGGCACGGGCCAGCCCCACCCTCCTCCCCATATCAATGGACTAACCAAACTGGAAACGTCGGGGCTGCCAATGGACTTTTCCGGTGGGCTGCGGACTGCCCCCGTCTACGGTAGCTTTGACGCGAACTTCAGCGACATGCTGATGGGTCATGGAAGCACAATCAACCCAGCGCAGCTGCACTTTGGCGGCTCGCCACAGGGCTTCGACGAGTCTCCTTCCCCTTTCACACAGGCCGCGCACCACATGCAACAGCCTACCGATCCCATGATGGACGATGAGTTCAGTTTTGATTGGATGATGAACGGCGTCGATCCATCGCTACCCATGGGCAACAATGGCGCCGATTCTGCGGTTGACGAGTCCTCTCCATCGGCCATGAGCACGGGGAGCCAGAGCGGAATCAGTGAAGCCATGATGGACGGCCCGCACCGCCTATCTCTCTCGTCCTCCGCCTGGCACAACCCCTTCCCGCACGCCTCTGCGCCCGCCGCGAATCCGTTTGCGTTTGAATATCCCGCCTTGAATGATCTCGGGATCCCGCCTGAGACCGTCTCCCCCAAGTCCCTGATGGCGCAGAATAATCCATTTGCTGAGACGTATGCCACCCCTCCGTCCATGACCTCGGTGGGTCAGCCTATGCTGGGAGGACATTCGCAGAGTATGTTTCCATCCTCTATGGCAACAAGCGGAGAATCTCCTAATCCTTTCCACCTTCCTTTCGCGAATAGTGCCCTACGAAGCAACCGTTCCTCAACCTCCACCGATACCTTTACAGACTCCACTCGACAGGCTTTATTAGCCAGCATGGCCCGACCGTCCGCTCTCCATCATCGCAAGTACTCCCAGCCGATCCTCCCGAGCCACGATCTGTCGTCCCGATCCATGCCCGGCTTCAACAGCACCGGACAATTACCCAGCACCCCTGACATGCAACGTTATATCTCGTCCTACATCACTTATTTCCACCCCCACGCCCCGTTCCTGCACATCCCAACTCTGAACTTCCAGGCTCCTGAATATACCAACAGCTTGCGCACGCCGAATGGCCATCTGAATCTCAGCTCTACCGGTGTGGCCGGTGGTGGCGGTTGTCTGATCCTTTCCATGGCCGCTATTGGTGCTCTGTACGAGTTTGACATCGCCGCCTCCAAGGATCTTTTTGAAGCCGCCAAGAAGATGATCCAGCTCTATCTCGAAGAGCGCCGCAAAGCAGACATGTCTGCTGCCTTGAACCGCTCTCAGCCTGCCAGGGAGAACTCCGTGCACAATACTCCTCTCTGGTTGGTGCAGGCCATGCTGCTCAATGTCTGGTACGGCCACACTTGTGGCGACAAGACGTCTGCGGATATCGCCAGCACTCATTGCGCCGCGTTGGTCAGCCTTGCTCGAGCGGCGGAGCTGACCCACCACCTAGAACCTCAACAGCTGCCACAGGACCACTTGACATCAGGTCGGAATGGAGAGGCAGAGGGCTCTGGGGCATCATCTGGCCCACCCAAGGAGCGTAAAGAATGGCTGGATTGGAAGATCGTCGAGGAACGCAAGCGGACTCTCTATACCATCTTTGTGCTTTCCAGTTTCGTCGTCTCCGCCTACAACCATGCGCCTGCACTCACAAACTCTGAGATTCAGCTCAGCCTCCCATGCGAGGAGGACGTGTGGTCGGCGGAGTCCCCGCAAGCATGGAAGCGGCTAGGCGGATCCCAGGCAGCGAAGAAGCATTTGCCTTTCTCGACTGCGCTGACTTCGCTTCTGACGGCCAGCCAGCGGGAACAATCTGGATCCCATGCCAATTCCCTGACAGATGATGCGAAACCTAGCACATTTGGCTGCCTCGTGTTGATCTATGCCCTACACAACTACATCTGGGAAACTCGCCAGCGTCATCTCGGTCGGCAGTGGACGACCCGAGAGACCGATGCCATGCAAGCTCATATTGAGCCTGCTTTACGCGCTTGGCAATCTGCCTGGGCCGGCAATCCGATCCACAGCTTGGAACGACCCAATCCGTATGGGGCTGGTCCTCTTTCTGCGGACAGTATTCCTCTGTTGGATCTGGCCTATGTCCGGTTGTTTGTCAATCTGGGACGGTGCAAGGAGGCTTTCTGGCACCGTGATTGGAACGCCATTTCCGACGAGCTGGCTCGCGGGACGGCAATTTTCAACCATGTGGATGAGATTACCCCAGATGTGCTTGATCCTTCGATTACCAGTAGCGAAGGTTCGGGTTCGATGCATCCGCGGCGTGACTCCGTGGCGGATCTTGGGGTAGGGGATCTTTCAATTTCCACTACTCCTACGCAGGAGACACCCATGCAAACTTTGGCGGGTGTATATCGTCCGGGTCAGTCCAAGCGCGAGAAACTTCTCCGCAAGGCTGCATTCTACGCGGCTGATTCGATCTCCATGTCCAACCGCTTGGGTAACACGTATGCTGAGTTTACCTCGCGGGATCTACCAATTCAATGTGCGATGTGTCTTTTCGACTGCTCCCAAGTTCTGGCTGAGTGGGTAACCACGGTTCAAGAGCGTGTTGGGCCATATATGGGTGTTTTGGGACGGGATGAGGTGGACACAACTCAAGTGCCTGGTATACTGCTTCTGGAAGACGAGGATTGCAAATTGATCGACAAGGTCAAGGAAATTCTGTCCACCGTGGAGGCTAAGATGCAGATCAACATCCAGAACTGCACAACAGTGTCTGCATTGACTGCGTTACAGCGTCTTCCAAGTGTCGTGGAAGGAGGCTACGGCTCCAAGGTCTTGATTGCGGCTTCCAGCCTCTTGGACAGGGCTGGTGTCTGGCCTGTGACGAAACTGATGGCTCGTTCGCTCGAGGCACAAGCCTTGCGATTGAAGGAGCGTGCGGAAACGTCCTCCGTGATGGGAAGCAGCTAACGACGGTTGCACATGCCTTATATGATTTGTCGACAAGTGCCTTATAACGATACCCTAGACAAGATACCCGACAATATAGGAAAACCGCTCAATTGATTATTCATTATGCTATTGGAGTTGATGGCCGCATTCAATTACGTTTCCCGCTAATATATTATCTTTGGAGTCTACATCAAGGTTTATGTTTTTCTATCCTGTTTCACTCAATATCTGGGTATATGCAATTTATGATTTCACGTCCTTCCACCCTGCCTTCTGCGGCTTGCAATGAAGATGTCATGCCAATGATCTTGCCTTGCGTATGGTGTCCACGGTCAACGAGAACGACTTATGACTGAAGTGACGAATGGCATTTGCCGTGTTCTAATGTGTTTGATTTCTACGGGCCTTTCAACTTTGCCTTTTGAATCTGTTGCCATTTACCTTTCTACGTGAATGTCTGATTTACCCCTTCTCTCTTATTTTTGCATGCTGTTTTGTGGGGATTATTTGCGCCGAGGACAAGGATACGATACCCCTGATTGGCTTTGAAGGGAGGGCAGGGCATACAGCATGGACTGGAGCGTGTCTGCTGTTTGGACTAGAACAAATATCTGGGTTTTCATGTGCATATAGTTTCTGTATATATTTCAATAGAAGCAAGTGCCTTTACTTGTTTACGGGATACATAGTAGCAACTGCTTCTGGAGCATATATATTTCGAGTACAGTGTAGTAGCAGTGACAGTGATATACAAGTACCATTCTTTTGACCATCTCTAAATACACACACTCCAAAACAAAAACTATAAAAAACGACAAGCATTTCAAAAAAAGAAAATTATACAATAAGCCTCTCAAACGAATACTTCCCAACAGCCTTGCGCCGCAAATATCCCATCTCCCGATGACTCCTATTCTTCACCTCACCCGTCGACTGCTTCACCTTCGTCTTACCCACATCCGCGGACGCAGCCTTAAGCGACAACGGCAGCATACGGTTCGCGCCTGCGTCGCCGTCAATGTACCCGTCTTCGCCGGTGCCGTCGGCGCCGGCGGCAGTGTAGACGAGGAGGTCTGCGCCGTTGATCTTTTCGTGCCGGATTAGGGAGGAGGATGCGTCGTCTTCTGTGGCGGTGATGGTGTCGTCAGTGGGGATGAGGGCTGTGGATTTGTTATTGGTGGTGTTTTGTTTGTTGGGCTTGGGAGTTGTGATGGTTTCTGTGAAGCGGAGGTATTCGCGGAGAACGCCCTTCATGTACGTGGCTTCTTGCACGCCTGCCAGTGCGGCGGTCACTTCGGATTTGATATCTGCGATCAGGCTCTGTTCTTCACCGGTTGGGTTGCCGTCTGCGGAGAGGGACAATGATCCCGCGGCTGCGATCCACCCGGATGGTCCAATGGCGTCCACAGCCGCGATGAGCGTGTCCGTGATTGTGGTCAGGGAGAGGGCGGGACGGGTTTGGTCCGTGAGGATCGGGACGGGGGGCTTTTCGGTGAAGCGCGAGGTGAAGCCGCCTGTTGCGAGGGAGATGCGGAGGTGGTGGATTAGAGAGGTGAGTTCTGGGCGGGAGAGGGCGGAGCGGAGGGCCGATGTTGTGGCTGGGGCGGGGTTGGCGTGGAGTTTTTGGATGGTGGTGTTGAGGCCCAGGAAGAGGGTTGCTAGGGGTGGTGTGTTGTCGTTGTCGTTGTTTTCAGTGGTGGTGTCGGTGATGGCGGGGACTGAGGAGCGAGAGCGCGCCATGTTGAGGAAGTACTTTAGTGCATAGGCGAGTTCGTCGGGGTTCATGAGGACGGGTCCGCGAATGGATTGGATGATATTGCGGAGGGATTGATCTGCGTCGATGAGGGCCTGGACGAACGAGCCTGTGGGCAGGGCGGGGAGGATGCGAGGCTTGAAGGAGCGGCGGAGGGCGATTTCGACGTTGTTCAGAGAGAGATGGCTCAGACGGACGAGCCAGTCGCAGGTTTGTTTGGGCCAGAGGTTGACAGTCAGGCGGAGGGATGGAGAGGCGGAAAGTTTGTCGTTGGTCTCGGTTTCCTTGATCGAGAAGATCTTGGAGAGCAGGAATAGGGTTGTCTCGGGGTGGACGAATTGGCCGGGCGTGGGCAGGGTCTTGGACTCACCAGTGCCAAAGTAGTCTTGTACTGCGCGGTCGAAGCCTGCTGTGTCTTTGGCTTGGGTGAATTTGTCGAGTTCCGCGGTGAAGTTGTTCCAGCGTTCGACTTGCTCTGGCGAAGTGAGACCCAATATTGCCATGGATTCGGTGCGGTGCTTCTTGGACCCTGCATCCCATTGTGCTGCCGATGAGCCAATACCACGACCAATGGCGTCTATCAAGAGACCGTCCCTGGGGCGCTTGAGAGAAGGTCCGGACGGCGGTTGCGATGTGCTAAGATCGAATGCAAGCAGTGTGTTTCCCTTTGTTGCCACGGCGATTCCGAGCTTTGCGAAGTACCCGAGGAACAGGGTTGGTGCTGAACCGCTTGTCGGAGGCACGTTGTCCACCGCAATGCTGCGCTGGATGGATTGGTACTGCGTGTCGTAAAGCGCAACCAGCGACTCTCCTGCGCCAATAACCGATTGAGGCGAGATGCGCATGACCGATGAGAAGCGTTCGGTATCGAGAATAAATTGCGATGTCACCGTAGGCGTGTACTGAGAAAGATCGAAGTTGATGAATCCTCGCTCGAAGGACAGGTTCAAGCCCGCTGAGCCCGAGTGGAAGTTCCACTGGAGTCCGTTACTGTCAAACGTCTCTTGACCGGTCACGTCGGGGATGTCGATAGTCAGCAGGTGCCTCAATCGCTGGCTCTCGTCAAGGGCTCCTCCTGACGAAACGGCAGATGGGACGGAAAACATCTGCACTTTGACATCCTTCAGAGCAACCCGCTCCGATCCAGTAGGGTGCGAAACGAGCAGCAAGACAGACGGCTCATCGACACCGGAGCTTGTAAGATCACCTAGGGCCAAAGCTGCCAGATCCTGTCTTCTCTTGAACAGCGCCTTCTTCGCATCCTCGAATTCCACCAAGAAGCACGAATGTACCTCGTGGGTGGAGGCCGTTTTGGCAATCTCGCTGTGCTGAACGTTCCACCGCTGCGTCTTGAGGTCAGACGTCAATCTTCGGATACGGCCGTCCTGGTGAACATTCAGAATATCAAACGGGTCATTCTCGTCGCCCTCCTTCGAGCCAGATGGGACAATGCCGACGAAGACTGTCGGGCTCTTCGAGTCGGTCACGGTAAAGGACGAGGAAGAAATTTCAGGCGCGCTCGATTCGTTCCCGCCGGTTTCCTCCACGAAAGACTTGATCTGCTGTTCCGGACGGCTGACGGCACCGAATGTCTGTCTTTTCACGGTCGACTTTCCGGGCACTTTTCTGCGCACTGAGCATGGACGGCAGGAGAAGGTAGATTGCGGCGGGACGGCGTAGGAAGTGACGAGTTTAGGCGTTTGGACCTGTGGATGTTAGCCAACGCGCGCCAGAAGCAATTGAGAGTGCACACCTACATTATAGATGTTTACAGCCTCTCCGTCAACCGCAACAACCACCTCGTATCTCTTTCGCTTCTTCGACTCGGCCAAGCTATAGACATCACCAATGTGAGTCTTTCCGGTGGACGCGTGCAAAGGGCGCGGCAACTGGGCCAGTACCGACGGAGACTGAAGATCCATTGCCGCGAGGAAGAATGTATGCGCAATGTCGCAACTGATAGAACGACTTGAAAAGCTTCAAAAATTCCGAATTGAGATCGCAAAATCCGAAAAATTTCCGGCCTTTTGTTTCGCCGACCTCCGACAGCCGCTATTTCCATCTTCGGACTAGGCGATACACTAGTGCCGATACGGTAAGATGACGTGAAGAAGGCGGTTTCCCGCGGCAGAAAGGCACGACGCGCGCCTTCGCGTCCTTTTTCGAGTATGAATGGCCGACGGCAAGCATCCTGATCATACAATCAATTCACCTCTTTCTGTTTATTTGTGAGTGAGATTGCTGGTCGCCTCTAGCAGCTCCAAGTGATGAGTCAAAACTCATCATCTTTACATGGCTGCTAGTTCCGCAAGACATGGCGATGGAACAGGGAGAGAAACGGACAATCCATCCGTTCTTCTGTAAAGGTCTGTCTCCATGACCTAGATATCGTGCTCAATTTACTCATATCGGGACAGATCTCGGACTTCAGGCTAAATCAGCAGCTCAACCGACCTCCGTCGCCGATAGCATTCCCTCACATGATACCTTGAATGGCGCAGTACATCACGATACCGTGATTGAAGGTTGCGAACAGCGTACAGGAAATTCGGAGCCATTGGACATTCCCACACCGTCTATTACCGCGATAGAAGATGACCCCAATTCGAGTAGGAGGAAACGGCGGAGGACAGATCAGCACGACGTGTCCGGCATTGTGAATGGTACACCATCGGACGCTGAAGAGAAGAATACTACGCCAGCAGACCCCATAACTGCCTACGAAGATGCCGCCTCTGCGCCTATTATCGAGTCCCAAATCTCTACAACCGACAATGCAGATCGTCCGCAGCCGCAACCCCCGACCATAGAAAACCCTACCTCGACAGGCCCTGCGAATGATGCGACGGTACAAACTGAAGAAAGGCGATATCCAGAACGGCAGCGAACACTTAGGCTGAATCCAAACGGAAAGCTACTAAGCTCACCTATCGGAAAGCAACCGGAAGAAAAGGAACCGAAGAAGGACAACAAAGGCAAAAAGGGATCTCGAAGATCCAAAAAGGATGGCAATAAGCTGGTTATCATCAAATATGCTAGTGATGAAAACGCTAGGGAAAGGATAGGAAAGCTAATAGACGACATCATCAATGGTCGAACAAGACACCAAGCCCAATGTCTTGCTTCTAAACCCGCTTCTGTTCCTACAGCGAAACGGACTCCTCGAGTTACAGTGAACCAACCGTCTAAGCCCACCCACCCGTTCTTCTCGAAGAAATCTACGCGAAAGCCTAATACTCCTACCGAATCCCATGGCGAAGATTCGGAAGCATTGAATCCACTTGCGGAGACCCCTCGCAGGCCCCTATCGTTGACACGAGAGGGCTCAGGCGTGGCTTCTACTCCTTCTTTCAGACCGCGCGTTTCTAAATTTCCTGAACCCATTCATCCTCTATGGCCGCCACGAGATTTCGTTCATGTCCGAGGTGCCGATGCGGACATCAACCCTTATCGAGACCCTCTTCACTCAAATATGGACCAGAGAAAGGCAAAAGGGGTTTCTGTTCGTATCCATGACCAAGAGAATGTACTACTTTCGGGCATATTTGGACAGTCCATGAAAAAACAAGTCCCTCAGGCTCTCCGGTTACCAACGAGATTCGTTGCTAGCGGAAATGTTTTGGGAAAGGCGTTAACGAGCCAACTCTCGGAACATTCATCGAGGCCTGAAAATGGTGATACCGCCTTCAAGAAAGACGCCCACCCTGGGATTTCTCGACTATACTCGTCATTAGCAACATCCATGACTGCGTTTGATCGCGGACAGTGCGACGCATGTCTCTGGACCCAGAAATATGCGCCTACTTCCGCAGAGGAAGTTCTGCAGGCCGGAAAAGAAGCACACATGCTGCGAGATTGGCTGAAGTTCCTCGTGATTTCTGCCGTTGATACGGGAAAGTCGTCCAAAGATGCCGAGAAGGCGAAACAAAAATCGGAAGAGAAAAAGCGGGCAAAGAAGCGCCAGAAAAAGGACAAATTGGACGGATTCATTGTGTCAAGTGAAGACGAAGCGTCAGAAATGGGCGAGCTCGAGTCAGAAGAGGACGAGCTAGCTGGGGACGTAACCGTTTCCTCTTCCAAACGCACTATTATTCGATCTGGTGATTTAGCGGCCGGGTCAAAAGACTTAGAGAGAGGCCGGATGACCAATGCGATTCTACTCAGCGGACCCCCGGGATCTGGGAAAACTTCCTCTGTACATGCGGTGGCCAAGGAACTTGGTTTTGAGGTTTTTGAGATCAACTCAGGAAGCCGCCGGAACGGTCGAGATGTTGTCGAGCGCGTCGGTGATATGACCCGAAACCATATTGTGCACAAGCTGCACTTTGGCGATGAGGGCACCGGCCAGCCATCGGACGGCAGCACTGGAGAAGTGCAGGAAGATGGAAAGCAGAACAAGTTGATGGGCTTCTTCAAGTCAAAACCCGCCGATACCAAGACAAACAAGGAATCTCCAGCCACTCCCAAGGAGGCAGAGCCGGAGGTTGATACAAAGCGATCTCAGAAACAGTCTCTTATCCTTTTGGAGGAAGCCGATATCCTCTTCGAAGAAGACCGGCAATTTTGGTCAGGAGTCATGAGTCTCATCCAGCAGTCGAGGCGACCGATCATCATAACCTGCAACAACGAGAAGCTTATACCTTTGGAAGATATTTCATTTCACGCCATCCTACGATACCGGCCTCCGCCTCAGGATCTCGCTGTCGACTATCTCCTTTTGATGGCCGCGAATGAGGGCCATATGTTACAGCGAAATTCTGTCAGCGATCTTTATCGCGCCGCCGGAAGCGACCTTCGCAAAGCAATCATGGACTTGAATTTCTGGTGTCAAATGGCCCTCGGTTCCAACAAATCCGGCCTTGACTGGATGATGGACCGGTGGCCACCAGGGAGAGATTGCGATGAGAACGGAGACACCCTCCGAGTGCTCAGTCTTAATACCTACCAGCAGTACATGGGGTGGTTTGGTCGTGATATGTTACTCGACGGTACTTTGGATAGCGAAGTTGAGTCTCAACAGGAATCCCTCCATTGGTGGGAGCGCAGTATCCAGGATTCGGAAAACATGGCTTTCTCGAGTTCTCATACACTTTCGCCAGCGAAATCGAAGCTTGAGCAGCTTGAGCAGTTACAATACGAATCCGAGTATGCAGATATGAGAAGCGCCTTGGACTTACTGTGCACGGGCTGCTCGGTTGACACCAGATTGGTAGGTTATTACCTTTTCGAGTGTTAACATGCATTGATTAACATCTGCAGGATGCTGTCGATCCTTCCGTACCGCCAACCCCAGAGAGACACAAAGCGAACTATATTGAAGGTCACCAACTGCTTCATGCTGATCTCAAACCAGAGTACTCATCACTGGCTCTCACAATCGGAAGCACTGCGGAAGTCTTAATCGGAAAGATATTTCGGCCGCATAATGTGGATGTGGAGTCATCGCAAGCTGCACAAGTACTTGCAAACACCAATGAGATCCATGCCTCTAACGCGTCTGCCGCTCAATTAACAACAGCCTTTGAGCCAATGATGCGGGGCGACGATCAGCTTTCTCCAAGTGCACGGCTAGCGCCCTCTTTCCACAACGGACCCGGCGCTCTTTGGGAGGACTTGGCACCGTACGTCCGTGCGATTGTGGCATTCGACCTTCGTCTCGAACAATACCGGTTTAAACTCAGCGGCCTCCTCTCACCTAGCGCTGGCAGTAAGAGGAAAATGCGGAAGACGCGAGCCAGTCGCGCAGCGCTTGAGGGAGGCGATAAAGCACATACTCGACGAGAGAGATGGTTTCCTCCGGACACGAATCCGGCCCGCATCTTGGCCACAGGGAGCAAGGAATGGCAGGACCTCCTTGTTCATAATGGACACTTTATTGTGGGGGTCATGCCGGAGCCTGGTCAAGAGTCTAGAGAGGCTAGCAGGGAAGGCAGCGAACCGGCATCGGAGAGTTCGGGCGAGGGAGGAATATGAGTTGCATGCATTTGTACTAATACAGTTATTGGATAATGATTTTGGCGTGCACATGTATAGCAGATAGTATATAGAGACAAATTAAATAAATTTTGGATGTAAATTCACTGTTGTTGTGTAGGACTTGTAGGCGTGTTCAGGTAGTCATCAGCGGTGGGCCATAACGACATCACCGGCGCAGCTCAGCTTCAGGCGGCCTTATCAACAACTCCTCGTTGCGATCAGCTCCAGCCACCTGCACACGCAGTTCCTTTGCGCTTAATCCCTGTCTGAGCATGGATTGATGCTGCTCTTTTCTTTTTATTCATTTCTTCCGCAGTGGCTGGTCTAACTCCAATCAACAGCTCCGCCAGCCAACGCTTACTTGGGCATCATAACATCACCACCTAAACACCGCTCACAATGTCACTCTTTGGCTCCTCCCCAGAAAATTCCACACCCGGATCAGCCCAGCGATCCAAAGCCTCCCTCTTCGCCGACGACCCCCTTTCAAGCAGCGGAGTCAATAACACTGGCGCAGCCACCAGCTCCCTCTTCGCCGACGACAACGACACCACCTCGCCCTGGACAACCAACGCCAACAAACGAGCCTCCCGCACCGATCTCGTCAGGACACTTCTCCCAGACACAGACGTCCCCGAGAGCTACATCGATGCCTACGATCGGGTTCTGGATGCGGGGGACCGCGTTGGGGCTGGGATTGGGCTGACCTCTGTGAGGGAGGTGTTGGCGGGAAGTGGATTGAGCGCGTCGGAGCAGGCGAGGATATTGAATTTGGTGGTTTCGGGGGAGTTGGATAGTGGGAGGACAGATATTGGGGTTGGGAGGGGGGAGTTTAGTGTGCTTTTGGCGCTTGTGGGACTTGCGCAGGAAGGGGAGGAGCTTACGTTGGATGCGGTGGATGATAGGAGGAAGAGTGAGTTTTCTTACTGTCCCCTTGGGAGTTTTAGTGGGTGTTTGAGCTAACTGGATCTGTTGCAGATTTGCCAGAACCGAAGAGTACCTATCTTGATGGATTACACCCGAACCAGGACTACGACGGTGCACAGGATCAGCCAGAACAAGAACGGCCGACGACACCACCTCAGCCCTCGAATCCCCTACAAGAGCCGAGCTCGGTTCAATCCAGACGCTCGAACAGAGAATCGTTAGGCGCGTTCGAGGCGGACCCGTGGGCTGCCCCGGAGCTGCATCGTGACCATGACCACGGCCAGATCGACAACGAACCGTCCATACTGAATGGGTTTGGGAATGATCAGTCCGCTGGGAACTCGTGGTCTGACGGTCGAGCCTTCGAAGAGGCTTATCGACAAACGATCTCGAACGGAGAGCGGCCTAATGGTTTAACTGTCGCGCCTGCGCCTGCGCCTAGCAGTTCGGAGTCTGGGTGGGGAGGTAGCTTGCCCCGTGATACAGGGTTTGGAGGATTTGGGCCGCCTCCCACGAGTAATCCTGGGGAGATCAGCAATCGTCGACGGTCACTAGGAGCCGGGAGAATAACGACATCGCCAGTGGAGGAGACGATAACTGTTACGCTACTTCCGGAGAAAGAGGGCTTGTTCATGTTCCAACATCGCAACTACGAAGTCAAATCCGCACGAAGGGGGAGTACGGTTGTTCGACGGTACAGCGACTTTGTGTGGTTATTGGATTGTCTGCAGAAACGGTACCCATTTAGGCAGCTTCCATTGCTGCCACCAAAACGAATCTCAGGTAAGTGATGACAAGCGCCAAAAGAGCAAGACTTGGCTTACCTCTGGAATCTATAATTTTAAAGTCAATGGCACTCACCTCGCAGCGGATTCAAACTCGTTTCTCGAAAAGCGTCGTCGCGGACTCATACGGTTTACCAACGCATTGGTACGGCATCCGGTGCTCAGCCAGGAGCAGCTGGTGGTGATGTTCTTGACAGTTCCGACGGTGAGTGACCTGCGCACTGACCTGCAGACTATTGTTTCGGTGCTGTGCTAATCTGGCTTGGCTATTAGGAATTGTCCGTGTGGCGGAAACAAGCGACGGTCTCTGTGCAGGATGAGTTTATGGGGAGAGTCCTTCCCCCGGATTTGGAAGACTCGCTACCGCCAACTCTGACGGAAACTTTAGACACGGCACGCAATGGTATTAAGCGTTCCGCGGAGATCTACATCAACCTGTGCATGCTGCTCGAGCGTCTAGCCAAGCGCCACGAAGGACTTGCAGCAGACCATTTGCGCTTCTCGCTTACCCTCCAATCGCTGACCGAAGCAACCAAGGACACGTATACGCTGGACAGCAGCGACGTGCCTCTACTCAATGACGGCATCCGGTCGACCGCGAAGCATCTGTCAAACAGTCAGACCTTGTTGGAAGATGAGGCGCGGGCGTGGGAAGACGGGGTATTGGAGGACTTGAAGCAGCAACGGGACTGTCTGGTCAGCATGCGTGAGCTGTTTGACCGACGAGACCGCTACGCACGCAACAACATTCCCCAGCTCGAGCGACGGATTGAGGTCAACGAGCGAAAACTGCAGGATCTGCGGGCCCGGACCACGGGGGCGGTGAAGCCTGGGGAGATTGAGCGGGTTGAGGACTCGATTTTCAAGGTAGCCCTCTCCCTACTACTTTTTCTAGCAAAAATAAAGATGAAAGCTGACATGTCATATGCAGGACAAGGAATCAATTGTCCAACAACATGCACGTGGCGTGTTCATCCGACAGTGTCTGCGCGAGGAACTAGAGCACTTCCAAAGGAGCCAGTATCACATTACTCGACTACATCAGGACTGGAGCCAGGAACGAGTGAAATACTCGGAGCTGCAAGCGGACAACTGGCGGTCGTTGAGCGACCAGGTGGACGGGATGCCGGACGGTGTATGATTTTGTTCTGTTCTGTTCTGTTCTGGTTTGCTGTGTTTTGGAGCTGTTTGCTATATCCTGTTGAGCCTTATGATCTCATTTATGTCTGTCTTTATCTATGCTGTTTATGTTATGTATTCACTTATCGGCAATGTGGTCACGGGACACGGCCGAAAGCTTTACCTCCGACGCCCGGAAGTGGGTCGTCAGCAGCGCCGAGAATACGTATAGCCAATCAACAAAACTCCAAGTAGCCTTACAAGGCTGGGCACGGGCGTAGAAAGACTCTAAATATCTTGGCCTTGGCAGTTTGTATTACCGGATAATACGGATGCATAGTATGTACAAGTACAAGTAGAGATACCTGGGGATATATGAGAGATACAGATGACAGGTTCATGCTGGCATGCTGGTGGTGTTGGCATACTTTGTAGAGAAGTGGCCAGTGATCAATAGTGTCTCTAGTCTCGGCACTAGTCCAAATCGAGCAGATAAATTACGGTACGGTAATTGTTCCACAATAGGCACCTGGAATCGATCCGCTCGCCAAGCCCGTGCGTGATTGGCTCCGCGACCGCCCTTTGGAGCCCGCCGAGAAGTCCTCTGCCTTGGTTCTGTTTCCGTCGTCATTTTCGCCCGCGACTGGCTTCCTCCACTTTTTCTTTTTCTTCCTCTTCCACCCTTGTCCTTCTCCGTTTCTTTTTCTTTTCCCCCTTCTTCTTCTTCTTCTTTTCTTTTCTTGTCATCCGCTGGGCGAGGCTTAACTATTCTTGTCTGCTTACTTATTGCTGTCCTCCTCTCCTTCCCTACCCCCCCCCCCGGGTTGCCATCTTCGGACCTGCCAGATTACCTCACCAGGTTTATCGATCTATCTATCCAAACTACCCATTTCGGAAATCTTCTCGACGTCCTCTGCGTCTTCATTTCCTCCACGTTTCGTCCCTGCCTCGCATCCTGCTGTGCGATTTCGATCTGACCTGATAACCTCTGTCCCTTGCAGCTACCACGAGGTTACCGCCTTTGCTTGTCCGTTTTGTGGCACTCGCTCTATTTCCGCCGTCAACAAACCCCCTCTATGCCGAGCTACAGCGCGTTTCGGGACACGCCGCGGAAATCGATCGTTTCTGTGTCCGCCCATATCGGGATATCTACCTCGTCGGACTACGGGAGATCTTAGATTCGCATACAACGAACGAACGAGTGGAAATAAGATAGGAAGGGGGCAATATGGCGTGGGATCATTTGGATATCGATAAGCCGCATTTGGCTTATATGATCCTGGGTGGTTTCACCGGCCTGTTTATGTTATGCTCGCTTTTCGTCAAGGAGAAGCTCTATATTGGTGAGGCGACGGTGGCCACCCTGTGTGGTATCATCTTCGGGCCTCATGCTGCCAATCTATTTAATCCCCTCGAATGGGGTAATGTCGATAAAATCACCCTCGAATGTTCGCGCATTGTCCTGGTCGTACAATGTTTTGCCGTCGGTGTCGAATTGCCCAAGGCCTACATGGAGCGCCACTGGAAGTCCGTCTTTTTGCTTTTGGTCCCTGTCATGACTTGGGGTTGGTTGGTTACCAGTCTGTTTATTTGGTGGATGGTGCCGCCGCTCGATTGGCTTGAGAGTTTGCTTTGCGCCGCCTGCGTCACGGCCACTGATCCTGTCTTGGCCTCGTCCGTCGTCGGTAAGGGTAAATTCGCCAAGCGGGTTCCCAAGCATTTGCGTGACTTGTTATCTGCCGAGTCCGGCTGTAACGATGGTATGGCCTTTCCGTTCATCTACTTGTCTTTCTACCTTCTACGCTATCGCCCGGACTCGGACAAGGTCGCGCTGGAATGGTTCTGCACCACCATTCTGTACGAGTGTATCGCGGGCGCTATCTTCGGTTTCCTCATCGGTTACTTTGCGCGTCAATCGATCAAGTGGGCCGAGCGCAAGGGGTTGATCGATCGTGAGAGTTTCCTGGTGTTCTACTTCGTTTTGGCGGTGTTCTGCGCTGGTTCTGGTAGTTTACTGGGTATGGACGATCTCCTGATCGGTTTCGCTGCCGGTGTTGGTTTCAGTAATGATGGATGGTTCACGGAGAAGACCGAGGAGTCCCACGTCTCCAACGTTATTGATCTTTTGCTGAACTTGGCCTTCTTTGTTTACTTTGGCTCTGTCATCCCTTGGGAGGACTACAACGCCCCCGACCTTGGCCTCACGCCTTGGCGACTCGTCGTGATTGCGCTTCTGGTCATTTTCTTCCGTCGCATACCGATCATGCTGGCCTTGAAACCGGTAATACCGGACGTCAAAACATGGCGTGAGGCCCTTTTCGCCGGCCACTTCGGTCCCATTGGTGTCGGTGCCGTTTTCGCTTGTATCCTGGCCCGTGCCGAATTGGAAACCGATAGTACGCAGCCGCTGCCTGCTAGCGACCTGTCCAGAATAGGTGAACTCGAGCATCCCGAGTGGGACTCTATTATCAAGCTTATTTGGCCCATCACGACCTTCATTATCATCTCGTCAATTCTGGTTCACGGATCGTCCATCGCCGTGTTCACTTTGGGCAAGCGTATCAACACCATGACGATTACCCTGTCGTATACCCAGGCCAACGAGGAAGGGCCGTCCTGGATGAACCGTCTGCCGCGTGTGCAGTCGTTGGCCAAGGGTTCTATGTCTTTCCGGAAGCCCGAAGAGATGGATGAGTCGTCTAGTGATCAGTATCCTCCGGGTACATTGCCGCCAATTGGTGTTCCGGGTAACTTTTTGCGTCGTGTGCGCGAGGACGACAAGGACAACGAGTCCCCTGGTCCCAAGCCCACTCGGAGACGTAGAAGACGCCACCGCGACTCTAGTGTCGGCGGTCCGATTAGCCAGTCTGCCATCGCCCCTCAACGACGATCTGATCAAGAAGAAGAAGACAAAGAAGAGATGGAAGAACGTGACAGGATTGAACGTGAAGGTTCTCCGCCATCTCGTGAGCGCGATCGCTTTGGCCGTGAACCCGCTATGGAAGTGTATCTCGAAGGCTCTAAGATGATCATGGAAGACGAAGAAGGCAACGTTCTCAGAACGGAGGATGTCAGCCACATGTCTCACGAGGAGCAAGCGAGTCACATCGAGCAGGAACGGCAGAAGCTGGAGCAAGATTTGTCCGGGAAGGTTTCCAAGTCTAAAGAGCAGCAGCACGCCAAGACTGAAGGCGAAGAAGTTCAACACGCGGTTGGCGAGAAGACTGGTCACCCGTTACGGAAGGCTCGTCAGACTCTGGGACGATGGGTTGGTCTAGGCAAGGGCCGTACCCAGGAGCCTGAACCACCTGTCGAAGAGGAAGAGGACGAAGCCGTCGTTGAGGCCAAGAAGAAGGAGAAGAAGGCTGCTGATGAGAAGAAGAAGAAAGAGAAGGGTCGCTCTGCGCACGCATACCAGTTCGGTAATACCATTATTGTCGAAGATGAGGAAGGTGAAGTCATCAAGAAGTACTCTATTCCATCTGCGACAGCCGATGAACCCGACGCTCCCAAGCCTGTCCGTCGTGGATTGACACGCATGGGCACCTGGTTCGGCAAGGAAGACCAGAAACCCGAGTCATCCAAGAATGTGCAGGAGAACAAAAAGGCCAAGGATGACGATTGGCTTGCAGACGATGGTCTCCGTTTCACTGTGAACGACGCTGTCGAGGACAAGGGTATCAGCCACAAGGGCCGCCGCATGAACAAACACGAGTTCATCAAGCAGATTCAGAACCTGGGTCCCAGGGATCGTCACGATATGGTCAAGGAATCTGACGCTCCGGAACAGGTCCAGGATATGGCCGAGGATCAGTTGCATGCTTCGAACCGCCGTGAAAGCCGGAGATCGCAGACCTTCGAGGCCCAAGCCCAAGACATGAAGAAGGCTCAGGAAACTGCTGCTCAGAATAAGGACGATGATGAAGAGTCTGTTGGCACCAGCGATATGGAAGACGAATCGTCTGACGCAGAAGTTCCTGGTGATAACGTAGCCGCTTCGCTTGCACGCTTCACCCGCGGCAGCTCAGCTCAAGAACGGCGCAGCCAACTTGGCGGAGAACAACCCTCTTCTCGCCCTCGCACCCGCCGCGACTCCGAAGACGACGGAACTGAACGTATCCCGCCTTCTCAACTCCGTGAAGCAGCCGGTTTCCCTCTCTCGCCTCGCTCCAAGCCCACCGCAGCAGACGTAGACGACACGGGTGAAACACCCGCCGAACGTCGTCGTCGTCTCGCAGCTCTGGGTGAAATCAAGGACGACTCTGACTCTGACTCCGTCGCTGTCGATGAAGACGATGCATCGGACAGCGAGGAGAATGGTGAGCGCAAGATCCAGTTTGCGGACGGAACTAAGAATGGCTCTGAGAGTGGCAATGGTGGATCGACTTCGAATGGAGAGAGTTCGAGACATCGCCCCACGATTTCTTGGGGTGGTGAGAAAGGTCGAGGGGAGCAGAGTTGATTTCTTGAAGAAAATTAATCTGGATGGAAATAAGACGGGATGAGTTGGCTCTGACGGACTTGCGGTGTGTTGCTTGCCTGCTCAAGCAGCATAGATGCATGCACCTAATGCTGTCTTCTCTACCCTGTCTGGCCAGTCATCCTTGGCTCTCATTGATTAATGAAGGTGAGATGAGATGCGATGAGAAGAGACTTATGCTTGCTCGCTTATACATAATACCAATCCTCCTGCTTAATGTACTTATTTACATGCCCTTTTTTTTTGGTTGACTTTTACTTTGCTATGCTATCGAGTCAGTCAGCTGTCTTGCATGTGTTTCAATAGGCTTGCTTACTTTACTATTGTTGTTGCTTTTTTTTCTTTCTTATTTTATATTTCTTTCTTCGTGTCTCTTTACCTTCGTGTATGTAACTTAGGCTCGATTTTAATTCTTAGACTATGAATTGCGTATTCACTGCTATACTTTATACTTCAAGCTTTAGAGTTTTCGTAGTGAATATATATAGGTCCTCCATTTCATCTCACATAGCATCGATATAGCATATGGTATATGGCATACTGCAACTGTAACTGTAACTGTAACTGCAACTGCAACCAAGACAAATATATTGGTCTACTCAACGGTCTACATAGACCAGGCCCTAATATCTCCTACATCTCTTGAATCAACAGCACAACCGAAAGAGTGCTTCTCTCCAGCTGAAAGCCTCCCCCATTCTGCCCAACCAAACAAAAACGGTTTGACAGATCTCGACCGTTTGCAAACATACGAACGGCTCACATCGACCTATCTACAGTCCGCTGATAGACAAATTGACATGGTCATCAAGCAAAAAGGTCCCTGGATCAATCCCTCATCTCACCTAACGAGGCATTCTGTTTCGCTCCGGACAAGATGTTGGGGCGTTGGGGAGGTTCTGAGAGAATATGCGGGTTGAAAACCGGTCCGTTTTTTGGTCCAGGGACAAGGTATCCGGCCTTGATAGTTTGACCTGTTTTATGGTTTTGCTGTTGTGATGACTTGGTCTTAAAAATTGCGAGAGAGCTTAAGAGTGTACCAAGGGTATCACTGATGGGTCCTCCTTGTGAGACAAGTCCTTGCAGGAAAGACAGTTACATTGGAACCAGATGTCTTGACTAAACCACCATGCTATAGGAATTTGCTGCCATGGAAAAAGAGCGAGGGTTCAAAAACCTCTATTCGTCTCAACAGACTGGCTACATTCCCAGGGCCGGCTGGTATGGGATACCATCCATTATAACCCCAAGGAATCAATCACTGATAAAAAGGCACAAAGTCAACCTTTGCAAGATCCTCCATGGGGACAAGTTCGATAATCCTGACAGTGGCGGCCGCGTTCGGTTTGCACAAGCAAACAAAATAAAACCATGCATAACTTAAAGAGTCCCCTCTGCAGCTTGACGATTTTGAGCTAGAGTCAGTGGTGGTATGGGTGAAGTGGTTGGGATGTTTTTTGTGATTGGGAAGATATAAAGGGACGCGTATATGGATGATCGAACCACTTATATCCGAGGGACACCAACGTCGGGCAAGACCACGATGGCATTATTCTGGGGTGGGATCCTCACTGACATGTGTGGACTTGAGAAGACACTTCCTGCTTTCTCCCTCATCCATTCCACTATAACAGGATATGGCTATGGAGATTGAAAAAGCCGAAGTGACAGAGGTTGAAAAGGCAGCAGAGGTTAGAAATGATGTAAACAAGAGTGATTACGATTTGGGTGAAGTTAAATGCCTCTCTCTTGTCTGAGGCCGGATACTTTGAGTTTCGTCCCCAGGGTCAGAGGTATGGGGATATGAACACCCAATACCATCCAAAGACGTTCTTTTTCTCCCAAAGGAACGTCGCGCTAGAGTCGTTTCGGGAAATATTTGCCATCGCCACCAATCCCCTAATGTTCACACCACCCTCCATGGCTAGTGTTGCAGTGCGACGGCTTGACGAATACTGGGCATCGACTGCAATTGCCCGATACCGCCTCTCTAGAGCCGGTTGTGCTTCCTGGGTTCTATATGGAGAACTCCGGGCATTTTATCCCAAGGGACTAATAGGAAATGGTCTGGCAGACCTCGAATGTTTACAGGCGTACGAGACAATCTCATTTGCACACCAAATCTGACCAGAAACAATTGGCATCATCGTCAAATGGCCAGGAACTTGCTGGAGGTTCGGTTGAAGATGAAAATAGCATGCGAATGAAGAACTTTGTGACTTGTTTGAATGTATTGTCAAGTCACGCATATTTGGCCTTGGGGGGTTCGACCTGTTAGGGTTTTGTCCCAAGTATCTGTATCCGCGACAATGGAGAACAGGAAAAATCACTGATGAGTCCCGCGTTACGAGTCTTATATGCGGAGAAATCAGGGAAACAACATAGTTCCAGAAGGCTAATGGTTTGCTAGAGACTTCATCTTATATAGAATCATAGTAACCAGTGTGCTATGCATCAGTTCCTAACATAAGTTTATTGAAGCTTGTCATAAACTCATGATATACATCCAGCAAAAGTAGGTCATGTGAGAAACCCGATATAGAAAGTAGTCCAACTTAAGTCCCCACCTACAACTACAACCTTTCTCCAACTACAATACCATTAAACACAACAAACATGCCCCGTCCAAAACAAAAAACCAAAGCAAGCCCACTTCACCCACCCCGTCCGATCAATCCAAACTAATCCGATAACAGTCCCAAGACCTCGCCCGCATCCGCAACAATCAGCAACGATGCCGGCAGCGCAGGCGCGACTATGTAACCGAGCTGGAACAGAGAATTGCGGAGTATGAAGATAGTTTTGAGCGGAAAGTTGCGATGTTGCAGGCGAGTATTGATGAGTTGAGAAGGGAGAATGAGAGGTTGAGGGGGTTGGTGGGGGATGGCGGTGCCAGTGGCGAGGGGAGGGGAGCGAAGGAGGGGATTGGTAGTTCGAATACTACTGTTGTTACTGCTACTGCTGCTGGGATTGGGGCTAAGGATGAGACTAATGTCGCTATTCCTGATAAGAGTTCTCGATTAATACCCGTGGGCGATGTAGGTTCGAGCCTTGATGGTCCTGTGGGAGGTACATGTACAGGGACAGAGTCTCCGGCTGGTCCGGAACCAACGCTTTTGCAATCATCCAAGGTAAGCTTACTATTATTTGGCTATGTAACTTGACTTGTATACTTACTATCTATAGTCTTTGCCCGACTTTATCGGAAATCAACTTGATGGCTTAGATATGTCGCAACTTCCTTTCCAATGGAACACAAGCATTCCACCTTCGCCATCTAGTGTGCTCCGCAGTATCTCTACAGATCTCGCAACTCCAAGCCTAAACGACTATCTCCCAAATACGCTCGGAGAATCAACCTACTGCACCCAACCAGACTGGCTCCAATGGCTCTCTACTACTCCTACCGACATAGAACCCACCAACACCGTCCAAGAAACAGATACAACGCTTTGCACCGCCGCCTTTGGACTCGTCATGCGATGCAACAAGCAAAATGCGAGTATCGGGGAGATAGAGGCAAAATTACGTTGCGGGTATAGGAGTGCTGTGTTTCAATGGGAGGGGTGTAGGGTTGAGAATCGGGTTTTGCTAGCTGTGCTTTCTGAGATAGCATAGTTTGTCTCTGTATCTTGGCTATGTACAATGCAAAGCGTGTTTAAGCATTAAGGCTTAATGGCGTAAATCTGGAAAGACCCTGAAACGCTATGTTAGCAAGCTTCTCAACGGCCTGGTATACACAAGACTTACCAGCCCACTCATTAAAATCAATTTTCGAAGAATCAACCTCCGTACTAGTCGAGCAACCACTCGACCCACAGCAAGAACTCGGCTCTAGCGTCTTGTAAACGTTCAGATCGGATTTCGCATCCACAATCAACACATCTATCACCGTCAGCACTCTCCCAACACCAACCAAATCCACGCAAACAAACCTTTGAATCCGGCTTCACTCAACCACCCCTCATACTCCCCCACCAAACTCGCCCCCGCAACACACCCCACATACAACGCCATATCCCCACTAATACTCTCCGGCAACGGCTTCCTAGCCAGGATATCGCTAACAGCGACGCGTCCGCCAGATTTCAATAGCCGGAAGATCTCGCGGAAGACAGATGGTTTGTCGGTTGTAGGGACGAGGTTGATCACGCAGTTGCTGATTATGCAGTCGATTGTGGAGTCGGGGAGGGGGATCGATGTGATTCTGGATTCGAGAAAGGTGGTGTTGGGCAGGTTTGCTTTTTGGGCGTTTGTTGTTGCTAGATCGATCATGTCCTGCATACACATTTCTTTAATATCGGTACTAAGTGGTACAGAGTACAGTATGCGATAAAGGGGAGGGGGCACGTACTCTAGTCATATCAACCCCAATCGCCCTCCCCTTCCCACCCACCTTCTTCGCAGCAAGAAACACATCAATCCCAGCACCACTACCTAAATCAAGAACAGTCTCGCCTTCTTTGACATTCGCTAGTCCAACTGGGTTTCCGCAGCTTAGGCCTAGGTTCGTTTTGTCGGGGAGAGAGGCGAGGTCGTCTGCGGTGTAGCCGAAGGATTTGGCGACGTTTTCTTCTTTGATCTGGGCTTGTTGTTGTGTTGAAGAGGTGTTGCGTTTGGCGATTTCGCCGTAGTGCGATTGGACGAGGTTGTAGGTGTCTGTCATGTTTGCGGTTGTGAGTGTGTAATAGTAGTCCTGTTGTGATAAAGTGTCGTTACTTTGAGGGGTAGAGGAGACTGGCACTTTATATCATATCCCGCTGGTACCGGGGAATTTCCTGCTACACTACAAGCAAGCAACGTAATTGGCAGATACCAATAACTGGTATGTCACCACTTAGGGCAAATGGAAAGTGGTATGTCACCATATACCGTGCATAGTAATGCACTGACATGACCATAATCAGTCAGCATTAATTCTTATCTAAGACGATGAGCTGTTCCAGAAGATGTGGTTGGTGTCGTAGCGGTAAACGATGCTGAGCTGTTCCTGCAGCATGTGTTGTCATGTGACGTTTTATATCAACTCGCTGCCAATGAGGATAGCTGTCAGGAGGGGCTGGATGGAATGACAGTCAACATGTACTGGGAAGAGGGGGTGTTGTACGAGTTGCGTGATGTGTCACAATTGAGGGACGGCGATAGAGTACAGTAATGAATATGGCTATCTAACGAAGACAGAAAGGCATACTCTTGACATGTATACCAAGTAACAGATTAGCATTGAGCATTATATCACAGTAACCAAGCATCCAGTATTCCGCGGTAAATCTAGAATACCAGCCCGAGGTCTATAAATCAAAACAAACAAAATAGGCCATTCATCGTAAAAGGGGTAATAACAAGGCGGATCATATCCTCGTCGTGAGAGCGGACGTAGTAATTAAGGATAGATCATGTAGATAACCAAGATATGTTCTTCCTGAGATTGGCTTGCGATCGTAGTTGAAAAGGAGAATCCACATGCTAGTCGTCTGGAATCATCGTATGTACATTTTAACGGTAATCGCGGTCGCTCCGGTCGTATTCACTGCCAGGACCACGGCGTCCGTCATACTCGCTGCCACCGCGGCGTTCGTGGCGCTATTCAATTAGCACTGATATTTCCAAGGATTTCAAAGGGGAATGGAACATACCTTTCTCAACGCTTCGAGACGCTTCTTCTTGGTGTGGGTGTTGACGTAGGTACCGATAACAAAGCCAACCAGGTTGAAGAAGGGCACCCAGGCGTGCTCGGGAAGGAACTTCTGCGCAAAGGCAAGGGCCAGCGGCGAGGTGATCCAGCTAACCTTCATGACGGGCATGAAACCAGCGCGCACGGTAGCGCGGACCTGGTGGACGTTACGCGCACCGGCGATGTAACCCATGGACGCGAGGTAGACGACGTTTTGGATGGGAGCGACCTGCGGTCTCATTAGCCTTTACTCAAGGAGTATATATGATATGGAATGTGACGCACGATTAGATTGCTAAAGATGATCTGCAAGATCTTAGCCTTCAGGCTGGTACGACCGGCGAAGAGTTTCTGGAGAATGCCGACGAGGAAGTGTCCCAGCGGAGCCGAAACGAACATGCCGTAGAGCGACATCTTGGGCACCCGATGACTGAAGTAGTGGCCGTGTTTGCTGACATCTTGCGCGATCCAGGACGCGAGGAATTCTTGCAGGGCCGAAAGGACACCGGAAGTGAGCATCTTGGTACGGAGGGGGTTCGATTGGAGTTGACGCAGGTAGAGCTATCAAAAATAATATATTAGCAAGTCTTCTTTTCTTTTTCCCTCTGAAAGGACATACTGCAAGATAGCCAATCTGTGTCGGACCGCCAGTCAGGCGCTCACCAACTAGGTGCGCCAACTCCTTGGTCTCCTGGCGCACCGACTGATCCTGGAGCGAGTCCTGGATCTTCTCCTGGACGGCCTCCTGGATCGTATCTTGCAGCTTGACGGACATGGTGCTGGTTCAGAGGTGTGGTGGTTGGGGGTTCGCGTGCGATAACGGAGCTGGTCAGGTCGTCGCGACGACAACACGAGGGCGGACAAGTCAGAGACAGCAGTGTTGGTGAGAAATCAAATGTAATTATGGAGAAACAGTGGGGTTGGTATATAAAAAAGGTAGTATTAAGAATATTCTGTAGCAAAGGGGAGAAGGAGAAGAGAGAGAGAGAGCACGGTTGTTTATTTGTTTCAGCCGACGAACGACGGAGGAGGCTGGGAAAAGGCAATTGGCCTGCCGAGGTCAGCCACTATTTATATACTAACTCCTTCCCCAGACCCACGATGCACGTAAGGAAGTACTTTATAGTATATCAGTACTGCGATTATGCAGAGAAGCTGTTAAAAAAGAAGAAAAGAAGATATAACAGCATTAGTCGGTGAGAGCAGCTGTTTAGCAATCTTCCGTAGTTATACTAGTGTTTCTAGTGTATCGGCCATTGAGTCGGCAGATGCGTTCGGGATCTCCGGGGTAAGGTACGAGGTACATTGGGGTTATGCAATGGAAAAGCTGGATCTGGAGCTAGATTCTGGTTTATAATGGGCCATAATGAGGGGATTCTGATGCTGAACCGAGGTTCGGTGGTGGAGGCGATTTGTATAGTCGGGATACGGAGCACTCCGAGCAGATATATATCGGGCTGGCTGAGACCAGGATAGAGAAAATAATAAAATAAACATAAAATAAACGTGAAGCAGTCAGCAATTGCTATCAGATCGTTAAGATCATATGTTGTAATATACTACAGAGTATCACTAAGAAGTTGCTAGTTATAGGAAAGCAGCCATACTCCAAGTACTGTTATGTAGAGTTATCAACATCCCATTGCTAGACTATGCTACTATTATTTGAACTGTTGCTTATATTCAATAAATGCTTTGTTGTATTCTTTTTAAATTGACAAGGTCTACTAAGCTAAAGCATTGTGCAAACAAATGAACCTCTCTTTCACCCTCCCCCAAAATATCTATACAACTACACTTCTCTTCACTGTCGTGTCGCCGAGAACCCACAACCAGGCAGCTTTCAAATCTTCTTCTTTCTTCTTATCCAAAATGCATTTTCCCTCTCATCTCTGTCTAATCCTAATTCCTATCCTCATGCCTCAACAGCACCATGGCCCAGAGACGCTACTCCAACCCTGTCAGGTACTACAGTGTGCCTCCTACCGCGATCGCACCAGAACCTAACACCCTAATGACCACTGTCACAATGCCCGAACACTCGCCGACCTTTCCTACAATCACGTCGCCCAGACCATCTCCCCCTAAGCAGCCCCAGCGGACATTCATCCTCAACCACCCGCCTCTAGGCGAAACGGAACGGAAGTGCCCACACAATGATTTAACACCAATCGAGGGCGTATCAGAAATATTCCGCTGCGACGAGTGCTGGCAGAAGCCTGAGTTGGGTTGGCTCTGGACCTGCACGCAGGATGTTGTGGGAGAAGATGGACTGATTGATCCGAAGAAGTGCGCGCTTCTAGAACGGAAGGCGTACATGTCTGTTTTGAGTGGTGTGCACGAGGACGATAATGTGAAGATTATGATTAAGCAGAGACTGGCTCTTTTGAGTAGGGAGGAGTTTCATTCGCCTCAGAACGTGGAACAGGGCCAAGCCCAGGACCAAAGGCCTAAGGATGAAGCGTCCATACCGGAACGACAGAAACATGTTCGACAGAAAAGTCAACGCGTGCGATTTGCAGAGGAGAATTCGTACAGATCACCGTCTCCTCCGGTATACCGCGACAAAGAGGAGGATAAGAGTGTGGAAGTGTATCGCAATACCGTCCCAGAGCAGCAAAGCGTTGCGTCGGATGAAGATAACCATGCTGAATACATAGCTTGGTTGAACATGATCACGAATATGAGAAACGAGACGAGTTTTGGACAGCTCAGGCCTGGAGTCAACACCTCGCAACATTCTGCGAACACTGTCCAAGGCGTTCACGCGCAACAGCAGCAAGCTTCCGGCAACACTCAGGTACAGGCCAACGAATCCCAATCGCAAGCTATCGATCGCTCGTATATCACGCGTCTTCGCCGGGAGATGCACAGTTTGGATTACCACGCAGCCATCGCGGACATGCATAAGACATCTCGGGTTTCCCCACAACAGCTTAGGGCCCGCCACCAGCCTGAAGTCTCACGCTCCAAGTCCTTCCGTTCGCATTTTCAACGCTCTCACCAGGGATCACAGAGACGTGATGATGAAAACCAGATCGCCACGCCTGTACCTGTACGTCCGGCATCTCACGACTACAGCAGACAGTACCAAAGTCCCAACCATCACACTGGACGCCATGAGCAGCAACTCAGCACTCATTATCATGGTATCCAAAGTCCGCCTGAAATGTTTCGGGGCAGGGCTTTAAGTCGCTCACACAGCCATCCTGCGCGAGAACAGCCGGGCCACAACACCCGCAAGGTCCCGTTCGTGTTGAAGATCCACGATCCTGAGGAGAACCAGAACTCCACCGTGCAGGTCGCCGCACGCGCCATTGGATACATCCCGAAAGAACGTCTTTCTCCTGAATACCATAGTCCTCCGCCTGCAGCGCCTGAGCAGCCTTCTTACAGGACTACCAAGCCTCTTCCTCCTCCGCCGCCGCCGCCGCCGCCCCGTCGGCCCAGGTTTCTGTTTCCTTGCGGTTATAAGATCTGCTCGACATGTCGGGGCGTGAGGATAAATGAGATACTGCCGGCGACAAGGTACAATCCCGAGGAAGAACTTGCGCGGCCATCGGCAATCGTTTACGATTCGACTCAGCAGTCCGGTATCCCGGAGCAACTTATATTCTTCCGCCCTGATTTCGAAGACCCGAGCAGCGACCCGACGGCGAAAGACGGCATTCTCATGCGAGATGCGCAATACTTTCTAGCACGAGACAACGATCCCGAACTTCGGGGTCTAATCGCGAGTCACATTGTCAATCTGGGACCTAGTCCTGCGCCCGCGGATGAGAACCTGGCTTCTCACATGGAACATCTGGCAGTCGAATCATTGAGCGGGGGAAGCGACAACTCGACGGATGAGAGTGTGGATGCGGTTGGACAGAAATTCATCTAGTTATGGGGATGTTTCGGCGCGGTGGTTTGATGCATGTGAAGATCACTGTTCGTGATTATCAGTTTTGGACAGACAATAATGAACGAAATATGAACATCTTTGACGATATTGACGATGTACGAGTATTGGAAATGATTATAGTCTGTTTTATGTATTATTAGCTTCAAATAGGAAAGCAAAAAAAGTTATCAATGCCAACCTCAACGGCCGTATCCCATTAGCCGTGGGATCAAGCAATTCTACTGCACCATGGCCCGTAGAAATCATTGACCCCCTCATATTGGGGGGGGGGCATGCCATTTTTCACTCTTATATACTCCATTTTGTTGCAATAAAACCACGACAGTGAAGATGATCCCACGCTCTCATTTCGCCGTGTATATTAACCAGCGGGTTCCGCCCTTCCGACTTCCGAGCCTCGGTCTCTGACTGAACGGCTATCAATTATCGCCGATAAATAGGACTTTCTACTCCGGACATCTACCAGACACGCATACACACACAACTACGCCATGGCAGACAACGAGAAACCCCCTGTCGAGCCGACTGAGCAGGTTGAGCAGGCTGAGCAGCAGCCCGATGACAGCGACAAGGCAAGCCCCGCGCCTTCGCAGTGCCAGGTGCCGACAACGCTCCAGGCGACGGATCGTCTCGTTGGACGAATTGATCGGTATGCGCCTACCTCCTGTATTTTTTAAACATAGCAAGCTAAGAAAACAGATTGATATCCACCGCCGCCGGCGAAGAACGAGCCTTCGCAGCAATCAGCTACCTCTCCCACGCCCTACACCACTTCCTCGGCTCTGCGCCAGGAATCGCAATCCAAACCCGCCTAGGCCTCCTCGCGCGTCTGCGAAACCTCACAGAAAAGGCCCCTACCACAACACCAACACCAACACCCACACCCTCATCCTCCCGCCTCCTCGCGCTCTCCTCCCTCTGCTCCGAAACCCGCTACACACTGCGCCTCTTCGGTCTCGTCCCGCTGTGGACCTGGGGCTCGCAAACCCTCAAATCACCCCCCTCAGACCGCCTCATCTACTCCCTTACCCTTCTCCAAGTCATCGCAAACGTCCTCTACCAGTCCCTCGAGAACGTCGGCTACCTGGCCTCCAAGAACATCGTCTCGAAGCGCTTCGTGGACCGCTGGGGCGGGGTCGATAAGTTCTATCTGTGGAGCACGCGCGCGTGGTTCGGGCATATCGTGCTGCAGTTCGTGATGTTGTGGAGACAGCATGTGCTGAGGAAGGCCAAGGCGGCGCTGATGTCGGAGGAGAAGAAGGAGGAGGTGTTGGCGGGGGAGGTTAGGGCGTGGAAGAAGAGTCTTGTGAATAATTTGTTTTGGGCGCCGTTGGCGCTGCATTGGAGTTTTGAGAGGGGGATTGGGGTTCCGGGGAGTGTGACTGGGGCTGGGGGGTTTATGGCAGGTGCTTGGGGGTTTTGGGATCTTTGGGGGTCGACTTTGAGTTGATTGTATATACGTTTCTTAGGTTGTTGTGCTATGTTAATGGGTATTTAGATGGTTGTATTTTATCAAGTATGTAATAAGGGTATGTTTAGAGAAACCACTCGCCGTGATCCTCTTCTATGCATTCCAGCGTCTCAACCTGCCCCGTATAAGACCTAGGCCGTCGTTTGACCGACGGACTCCGCGGTAACACCCCCTCAACACCCATACCTTTACACTGAGACCGCGCAATATGCTCATAAAACGAACCTACCAAAAAATCATCCAACGGCCACGCCACACCCCCAATAGGAACCAACCCCTCCATCGCCCTCTCATCCGCCCAACAAAAAGCCCCCGCCTCCACAGCCCGCACGCTACACAACCCCCCCTCATCCGTCACCCGCTGCTGAATATCCACCTGCACACTAACCAACTTCATCAACCCAGCCTCGAGCTCATAAATCGCATTCCTCTGCTGCTCGTTCAATCCAAAGATAAGCAGTCCTTCAACGGCGGCTTGCGGGTCTGGCGATGGCGCGATCACGGGTGTTCCGGGGTTGGAGAAGCGGTAGAGTTGGTAGCCGAAGAGCGTGGCTTGGGTCATGTTGCAGGTGATGGGAGTTGTTTGGGGCATGTCGGTGAAGTATTTTAGGACGGTGGGGAGCATTAGGGTGTCGTAGACGAAGCGGGGGGAGGTGCCGGGTTGGGTTAGGAGGGTGGTTGTTTGGTCTTCTGTGAGGATGTTGTTTAGTGCTTGGGTGTAGTCTGATGGGTACCATGGTTTGTAGTCCATCCTGCGACCTGGATATTCTAGTTTTGAAATGAGTTCATAAGTAAAGATAGAGGCCTGTATGTGTAGACCAGAGCAATGGTGAGAATGAACCTGCAACAAGGCTCTCTTAAATCAGAAACAGAGGCTTGTTGCCTTATGCCTTTCCTGATAACTCAGTAAAGACGCCATCCTTTCAGGCAAGACATCCTGGAGGCTCAAAGCAGAGGCATGCTGGTCATAGCAGGCATTCACAGCACAGGCAGTCTTTACTCGCATAGGCGGATCCTACGCCGCAAAGCGCAGCATAACATAACAGCCACTCAACCTGTGATGCCTGGAAGCCCACTTGGCAATCTTGACAATCCGTAGATCGTAGATCATATTTTTTTCCCTTGTATGATGTCTCTCTTCACTCTCCTACCCCTGGTAGAGAACAAGATGAATCATATATTAATACGACCGGCTTCCATGGGCTTCTCCGCCAGCGGGCGGTGGCCAGAGACCCGCTGATTAAGTCATCCGGGCCCAGCAAGCGTATCGTCACTGACCATCTCTTAACGGACAGCTCCAACTTCCAACCTCACCACCTTCTTTCCTCTCACACACTTACTCATTATCCTCTCCCCTTCCATCAACGATATCTGGTTCAACTGGACCATCTCTAATCTTCATTTTTTGCTTTTCTGTCTGCATTTCTTGTTCGTTATTCTAGCTGGATCCGCCAGCGTCGTCACAGGTACCTTCTGAGTCTACGTTGCTTTAAGAGCTTGTCAGAGCACCGCCATCCAAGATGACTTCGGAGCCGGATTACACTCACGACAAGAAGAGAGTCAACTTGACGTACGTTTGAGCCGCTTCTCTGACAGAAACCCATAGACGCATATTTGCTAACTGTTTGCCAGTGACCCTTCGGGCGCCGAGCACAGAGAGGTAACCAAAAAGCGACACTTCGAAAGAGAATAGCCACAAGATTCTAACACCATGACCACAGGACGATACCTCGACAGCGATCCTCAAAAAGAAGAAGAAGCCCAATTCGTTGCTGTATGTTCATTCATTTCTCACCGTTGGAAATGGCGCCATGGCTAATCAGAACCCCGCTCTCACAGCGTCACCGATGCCGTCAACGATGATAACTCCGTTATTGCTCTCTCCAACAACACTATGGACACTCTCCAGCTCTTCCGCGGTGACACGGTCTTGGTTAAGGGTAAGATGCGGAAAGACACCGTTCTTATCGTGTTGGCAGACGACGACCTCGATGACGGCAGCGTTCGCATCAACCGTGTCGTGAGACATAACCTCCGTGTTAAGCACGGCGATATCGTCACGGTTCACCCGTGCCCCGACATTAAATATGTACGTCTTCTTTTGTTTGGTTCGAAACGTGCACCGAGAGAGTGATTGCTGACATTTTTTTTTTTTTTTTTTTTTGTGGTTAGGCCAAACGTGTTGCCGTTCTTCCCATTGCAGACACCGTCGAGGGTCTGACCGGTTCTCTTTTCGATGTCTACCTTGCCCCATACTTCCGTGAGGCCTACCGGCCAGTGAAACAGGGAGACCTGTTCACAGTACGTGGTGGTATGAGACAAGTCGAGTTTAAGGTCGTCGAGGTGGATCCCCCAGAGCATGGAATTGTCGCTCAAGATACCGTCATCCACTGCGAGGGTGAGCCAATTCAGCGTGAAGATGAAGAGGGCAACCTCAACGAAGTTGGTTACGACGACATTGGTGGCTGCCGGAAACAGATGGCTCAGATCCGTGAGTTGGTCGAGCTGCCTCTTCGCCATCCTCTCCTGTTCAAGTCTATCGGTATTAAGCCCCCGCGTGGTATCCTCATGTACGGTCCTCCTGGTACCGGTAAGACTTTGATGGCTCGTGCAGTTGCCAACGAGACCGGTGCTTTCTTCTTCCTGATCAACGGTCCCGAGATCATGTCCAAGATGGCTGGTGAATCGGAGTCGAATCTGCGCAAGGCCTTCGAAGAGGCCGAGAAGAACTCTCCCGCCATTATCTTCATTGATGAGATTGACTCTATCGCCCCCAAGCGTGAGAAGACCAACGGAGAGGTCGAGCGCCGTGTCGTTTCTCAGCTTCTGACCCTGATGGACGGTATGAAGGCTCGCTCCAACGTGGTCGTTATGGCTGCCACCAACCGCCCCAACTCTATTGACCCCGCTCTCCGTCGTTTCGGCCGTTTCGACCGTGAGGTTGACATTGGTATCCCCGACCCCACTGGTCGTCTGGAGATCATGTCGATCCACACCAAGAACATGAAGCTTGGCGAGGATGTCGACTTGGAGACCATTGCCGCCGAGACTCACGGTTACGTCGGTTCCGACTTGGCTTCGCTGTGCTCTGAAGCCGCCATGCAACAGATCCGTGAGAAGATGGACTTGATCGACCTCGATGAGGACACAATCGACGCCGAGGTTCTCGACTCCCTTGGTGTCACCATGGAGAACTTCCGCTACGCTCTCGGTGTCTCCAACCCCTCGGCTCTCCGCGAGGTTGCCGTGGTCGAGGTTCCCAACGTCCGCTGGGAGGACATTGGTGGTCTCGAGGAAGTCAAGCGCGAGCTCGTCGAAAGCGTCCAGTACCCTGTGGACCACCCCGAAAAGTTCCACAAGTTCGGTCTTTCGCCTTCTCGTGGTGTGCTGTTCTACGGTCCCCCGGGTACTGGTAAGACCATGCTTGCCAAGGCTGTTGCCAACGAGTGTGCTGCCAACTTCATCTCTGTCAAGGGTCCTGAGCTGCTGAGTATGTGGTTCGGTGAGTCTGAGAGCAACATCCGTGACATCTTCGACAAGGCTCGTGCTGCGGCACCTTGTGTTGTCTTCCTGGATGAGTTGGACTCGATTGCCAAGTCGCGTGGTGGTTCCGTCGGTGATGCTGGTGGTGCATCTGACCGTGTTGTCAACCAGCTCCTGACCGAGATGGACGGTATGACATCGAAGAAGAACGTCTTCGTTATCGGTGCTACCAACCGTCCCGAGCAGCTTGATGCTGCCCTGGTCCGTCCCGGTCGTCTGGACACTCTTGTCTACGTTCCTCTTCCCGACCAGGCTTCTCGTGAGAGCATCATCCGGGCTCAGCTTCGGAAAACCCCTGTCGCACCCGATGTCGACATTGACTTCATTGCCAGCAAGACTCACGGATTCTCTGGTGCTGACATTGGCTTCGTCACCCAGCGTGCTGTCAAGCTTGCTATCAAGGAGTCGATCGCTATTGATATTGAGCGCACGAAGCAACGCGAGGCTGCTGGCGAGGATGTCAACATGGACGAAGAAGAAGAGGCTGAGGACCCTGTGCCAGAGCTTACCCGGGCCCACTTCGAGGAGGCCATGAAGTCTGCACGTAAGTCCGTCAGCGACGTGGAGATCCGCCGGTACGAGGCGTTTGCCCAGAGCATGAAGAACTCTGGTGGCAGCAGCTTCTTCCGCTTCCCATCTGCCGGAGAAGTTGGGGAGAATGAGACATTTGGGGAAGCCGGCAATGACGACAGCCTCTACGATTAATTGGGTCTTGGTAGTTTGATTTAGTTATTTTCATGTTTCCTTACGTTAGTTAGATCTACGTACTATGAATTGTGGACGTTAAATATTTTATGTGATCGAGTACATCTTACGCTCTAATAGCAATGTGACAACAAGTTTTTCGATGCCTTTGATATGAGTAGTAGTATTGCTACCAGTGCAGCGGATGATGGTATCTATCGAGAAAAGAGAAGTGAATGCGCCAAAGTCCTCCCAACTCCAGAATGAATACAGAAAATGAACTCCCCGATCTGGCCCCCGACCTATCCAAAACGCCTGATGACGGTCTCACCCCATGCATGCTTCATAGACAAGAACTCCCTCAATGTAATGCATATACAACCCCATCTCACGTAACCGCAATCACTTGACATTCTTCCCTGGGTTGGGTTTCTTCCCCGTCTTCTTAACGGGACTGGCATCACTGTTCTTGCCCTTGCCCGACGAATCGCCCGAGTCCTCCCTATCCAGCCTCTTCCCAGACGCCCCAGCAAGACTCCCCTTCCCAGTATCAAGCGTATCATCCAGCGCCGACCCATCCTCCCAAACCACCGCATCCTTTAACACCTCCTTAACCATGCGCACGCCATGCTCAACAACGACTGCGGGAATGCGCACATCCACGTTCTCCAAATACGCCTCAGCATCAGCACTAAGCCCCATCCCATTCCCCCCATTGCTAGTATTCCCATTCGCATTCCCCCTCCCATTACTCCCACCCCCATTCTGAGCACTCCCATTCCGACCCGCCCCATTCGAACCCGAAGTCGAAAGATCAAACGCCGGATGCGCCCGACACTCCGCAGACGCAATCACCGCGTCCACAACCTCGTCGAAGCGCTCGCATCGTCCAGCGCGGAGGAGTTCGAGCGAGAGCGTGCGGATTTTCTCGGTCCAGCCCATGCGCTGCAGATAGCAGAGGAGGTTTGTGTGAATGTCGTCGAGGGCAGAGGTGGAGGCGAGGTGGGCGAGGAGGTCGGTTTCGAGGGAGTCGGAGGGGGTGGTTGTTGTTGTTGTTGTTGAAGTGGAGGGGTTTGGGTTTGGGGGGGCTGGGGAGGAGGAGGGCATTTTGTCGGTGGGTTTGGGTTTGGAGGGAGTATTGTGTACAAGTAGAGGGGGTTGGAAGTTGGTGTGGTTGTACTTCGTACTGGTGAAGGTAAGGAGGGGTGAGTGAGGGTGAGGTTGGAGGTTGCGGAGAGATCTGATCGGTTCGTTGCCGGTGCGAGGGCCGGGTTTGGGGTTGGGGTTTTGCTAGGAGTTTTATGAGGGCGAGGGCTATTGAGCTTGTTATTATTGTTATTATAACTAATTCTATTGCTTTGAAATGATTCTGTTAGTTGCAGTTGTGGTGGTAGAATACGCCTTGTACGTAGTATACGAAATGACGCAGAGGACGGCCATAACGATCACAATTATACCTCATCAGTCCTATTCATAGATCCGATTGTCATTCTGATATTGTCTAATCAATATTCAATCTCTCCGTGGAGTATATCCTGTATGTACATCAGCCGATTCAGGGGAAAAAAACCCACTGACAATGTATCCGCCACAGCAAATGGTCCGACACTATTGAATTCTGACAGCAAGCTAGGACTCGTTCTCCAGTGTGTTTGTATTGCTGGTTGACGGATTATCTGTCAAGCAGCGCCAAACTAGCAGTTAATATTTCCCTTAGCCCCGAGACGTGCCCGAGTCTATACAGCCCCATATGCCGGAATAGGAATACGGAGTACGCATTGCCAGATTATGTATAACAAATACTTGTGGACTGGATGATCTCCTGAACGGAAAACGAACCTAATACGAACATGTTGGCGAGGACAAATGGAATGCAGTAGAATTGCTGATGTTTGGCAAAGCATTAATATTGGGGGGAAGTGTACTCTGTAGATAGGCCAGGACTCGGCGGCTATGCTGTTCTTTTTTTATTCTCAGGTTTTTCTACTCCGTATAAAACAAAACAAATAGAATATGCCTCTTGTCTTTTGAATTTCTCCTTCTCTTTCTTTTCTCATTGCCTCTCGAGTCACGTGCAGCGATCTCAACTTCCCAACTGGGACAGTCGCAACCTCAACTTACCTCACCACTTCCCCTTCTCACACACACTCTCTCACTCTCCTTTCGCTCGCCAACCTCGTTCATTAGTTTTGGCGCTTCCTCTGCATCGTCTGCGTCTGTCGTCATTCTTTACTTTGGGTCATCGCTCCACCCTGCTCTGCCAGCGCAGTATTAGATACATCATCTCGCGCCTCTCGCCAGTTCCCCGCCTTCTGCTCTCTCTCCTCCGCGTCCCTCGCAGACCAGCCTCGGTTTCTTGAGATTCTCTAGGTGTCGCTATAAACTCCTTTTTGGACTTCCTTCCTGGCAACACTCCTCCCCGTACTCCGTGCTACCTTCGACTCCGGAACGAACCATTACCCCTCCGTGACTCCGTCCATGCGGCCGTGTCGTGACCTCCATTGCAAATCGACCTGAATACTGCGTCTCCGCCGTATATCTGGCTCCCTTTGTTTGCCCGTCTACGACATCGTATTCTCGACCGAGTCGCCCTCCGCGGTTAGCCTCTGCTGGTCCCGGCCATAGCGCCAACTTGCTCGTTTCTTTTTCTGCGTCCGCTCCGACCACCTACTTACCTCCACGAACCGTTCTCTTGATAACTTTACTCCGGAAGCAAATCGCCATGAACCCTGCCACGATGTCCCTCCAAGCCACCGTCTACCACGACTCCGATGCGGATGATGAGTTCACTCATCCCGCAACAGACTCCGAAGCCGATCACTCAGACTCCGAAGCGCTCTCCGAAGAACATACCCCGACGTCATTTGCCAACAAACTCTCAGACGATGTTCGTGCGCCAGATACAATCATTATAGAATGGACTGCAGAGGAATGCGCCAGGTTTCTGGCTGCTCTGGGCCTTCGTCAATACTGCGATACGTTTCTAGGTGAGTTGGTTGCGTCGTCACTGTAGGCAGTGGAGATGTCGCTAATCTGTCCTTGTGGTTAGAAAATGAAATCGTCGGCGAGGCGCTTATTGCTCTTAAACACGATGAATTAAAGGAAATGGGAATCGCTAGTGTGGGACACCGGTTGACAATACTGAAAAGTGTATATGAAACCAAGGTCAAGCAAGACGTTCCGCTCGATCCTGATCACTACATCCCTCTATGTACGTGGCTTACACCTTAACCGAATGAGGTTTCAGAGTATTGACAAATGGAATTTAATAGCCGCCGACCAAAGCCTCAATGAAAATGCTACCCAAGAAGATATCGCCCGTCTAATCCAATCCATCCGGTTACGCGACGAGAAGATCGTTTCGGTAGAATCGGATTTGCGCCGCGTGGCCGAGGAATACCGCCGATTACGGGAAGATCTGCTGCCAGTGTTCAAAATGGCCAAGGACCGATCGCAACCACTCCCGCCTGGCGGAATGGATAACCACCACCATGACAGCCAACCGCTGGCTTCGCCTGGATTCTCGTTCGAACGACCAGGAACAGGCATATCGCGAACCTTTTCCAAGAGAGTTTACACGGGAGGCACGACACCGAAGAACAATTCTCCAACGCATATTCCACCCTCCATCCTCGAAGGACGAGCCTACGATAGTTCTGCCTTGGATCCATCCAGCGCAGCCGCAACCCATTTGACGATGAACGGCCAATTATCTCCCGGTATCCCATCTCCAACCTCCCCCGGGGCCCATTACAGCACTCTTGCCTCGCGAGCATACAAACCCAATGGTCGTAGCGGCCTCGATCATCCTGAAGATACACCAATCCCGCCACCGTCCCGGTCTGAGCGATTGAATCCAACCCCGGTCTCCTCCCGCGATACTCCCTCGCGATCTGAATCGCGATCTGGCCACGATCCGCCCAGCGTCGAAATATTCAAATCGTTCCGCGTTTCCATGGACGATCCTTGCCACAAGGTTTTACCAGCGGCCCTCAAAAAATATAACATTCAAGCCGATTGGAGACAATATGCGCTTTATATCGTGTACGGTGATCAGGAACGCTGTCTAGGACTGGAAGAACGGCCTCTTATTCTCTTCAAACAACTTGAAAAGGAAGGACGAAAACCGATGTTCATGCTGCGGAAACAGTTAAATCCTATCGACAACACTGTCGTCCCTGGAGGGTCAGCGCCCAATAGCGCTGGATTCGAGGGCAAACAAGCCCAAATTAATCTACCTGGTGGTGTTTTGTGAGCTATACTCTCTAACCCAAGATACCCTTCTCGCCTCTTTTCCTTTTTACATCATTTTCTTTTCTTTCCGTTTCCTCTCTTACGGGTTATTTGGAATATCCATTTCTAATGACCGAACATTATATATATGCGGTGTTGGGTGTTGTATTGGATCTATCTATCGGTTTTGGACAGGGACCCAAAAAGAATCTAGCGGTGCATTATTGGTTTTAGCTTTTCTTCATTCTCCTTTCTTGTCATTTCTTCATTCTACCTTTCTCATTCTGTCTATCCCGTATATTTACTTGGGGACTTGTTATTGTTCATTTTATTTTTATTTCCTCGCCCATAATGGATGATGTGTATGGATTTGTCTTTTCTTGGTCTTTATGCACTGGCCCATTCTTGTCTATATTAATCGCCTTTTGGTTTGATATAATGTGAAATCTCGATTATAGCTCGATCAGTGCTTGAGGGCAGATCGAGTGCTATCTATGATGTTTGGTTCCATGATTTTTAGTAGTCATAATAATAGTCGCAATCTCTGATTCCCGTCAATTCTTGGGAAGTATTGTGTAGGCGCCAAAGGGTTTGTGATTGAGCGGACGCAAGTCAACCCTAAAAAATCCTCTAAACCAGCGTCACGGCAATTGGAACAACAGTTTCGAGGTTAAGTAGTTGGTCCCACAAGACAGACCGGGTCTTTGAGGGGTTCGTCGCTATCTTTCTCATAGTCATTGAAAGTGTAGGGGACATCATTCAATGTGATCAAAGCATTCTTGGGAAAACGGCCTTCATTGAAAGTGCGTATCCAAGCGAATGCGGTCGGTTTGGTGAGCTGCGCCATCTGAGAAAACTGCGCCTAGGAAACGAGATGAGTACCGAGCCTGAATAGATAAGTTATAAGTTTACTCAGTTACTCGAATAATTGCGGATGTGATGATATCGTTGTACTGCCGCTCGACCAAGACTTCATGGTTGTGTGAATCCTGTGAAGACACTCCTGCAGCATTGCGTATTACCGGGATGACTTTGCAGATGCTTTCACCAATTGCGCTTTTATATCGTTGACCACCGGGTGAGGTGTCTCGTGGAAGGATTCGTTTCAAATCCATTTCGCCAAAGAAAACATAGCTTAAACAGACGTGCCGCCATCTAGTGAGGGACATCCTACATTTCGTGTAGTAATCTGGTCATCGACCCAAGGGACGGAAATGATTCGGCAAGTTATCAGTCTCCCACTTGGCGCCGTGGTGGGTTGTGTGTGCAGAAAGTCTCGAACTAGTCAGAATGTTCTTTGTGTATGTGATTGTGGTTATTCTTGGTACATTTTGATCCAGAAGGCGGCAACACAGCCGCTCCCAATACTAGCCAGCAAGAGCCGAATGACCTGTAGAATTCATCTTGGTATTGGGATTTCAATAGCTGTGCTTTATCTCCGACTGTGATCTTTTTGCCCTCGCTGCACAGTTTTAGGTTTCTCACGGAGAAGCGTTTTGTGGCTGCCCCGTATAAATGGTAGATAGATTATATAGGGCTCGTCCATCTTCTTTCATACATCACGTAGGGTGACATCAAGTATGTACTCGATATCAACCCACTGTGATAAGGGCAGGTCACAAAGCGCATTTAAAGATCGAGAACATCTGAACGTAAACGCCCTGTTTCTCAGGGCACTTGTCAAAGTTCCAGCCCATATTGTAAGATTTCTGATACCAGTATATTCAATATAAAATCGAACTCCCAGCCCTCGGATCTCTTTGCGACGTGCCTCGAGCACTTGTAAGATATTTTTAATACCTATTAGGAGTATATCGACTGACAAAATCTTGTTTGACTTCGACTCCTAGGGTTTTCAGTATGCCATATGCTGTTTTATCACTGATTTGTCACTTCGGTGATTGCATCGTTAAATTAGGTGGGTATAGGTTCCGTGATTGGTCTGCGAAACCCCGTCCTCTCTATATCAATCGGTATATGGCAATTCTCCCATGATCTTGTACTCTGTCCAGATGTCACTATAGATGGCTAGAACTAAGAGCCTCGTGACCGTAGAATGCCGACATACTGATCGTGTAGCTTTGTTTGCTCGTCGGGGATATTCTCTGGCTTTAGCTTGAAGATCGCATGGATAGTCCAGCGCTTGTCTCATCATGTGCTGCTGCTTTGCTACTGTTGGCTCTATCGGACCTGGGACTATGATCAATTTTCCATTATCGAAGTGACGTGCAATCTCTTTGGATAACGTTGAGTTACCAGTCAACAAATTATCAACCATGCTTTTGTGTTGTTGAACTCACCTGAACTCATGGTTATCCCCATGACTGTCAATAGTCCCATCTTAACATTATTTAAACTTCTCGGTTCTGTTCATGGAACCTAGCCACTCGACTACCCATTCGAGTTATCAATACGCATGAGTGCTGGAATCTTCAATGCGTGACAGAAGATTATGGTCAACAGATTTGACCCAGTTCGTTGAAACACAAGATAGGAAGAGAGAACGAGGAAAAGAAGATGAGGGGCTATATGTAGCTAAGGAAACAACGAAGAGGGTAAAACTGGGCTGAAATTTGTTTTGCTGTCTTCACTCTCATTGCCCAAGATCATTCACAGTGACTTATTCTCAATTGCTCTGATGCGCTGTCTACATGCCATTCCCTAGAAAACCTGGCAATCAAAACCCCACAGGAGTCGTAAACCCGATATCCATAGCTTCAAGAATCCAGTCCCATACACATCCTTGAAAATTGGATTCCAAATCACCCCTGACAGTTTGCTATTGATCCCGAGCACTTGCATAACCATCCAATCATCAGCAATCATTTTTGTATCCGCAACCTCCGTGTATCTGACATGAGCGCGAGAGAAAGCCATAGAATCGGGTTCCGAATGATCCCAGTCGCAGTAGCGTGTCCAGATTTGAATGACGGTCTCTCAGTTGAATCCGATGAATTCATATGCTTCCGGGCTTCTTAGGTATTCGGGGATCTCAGCATTGTGATGCTGCACGGTGGCGTAAGTGGTTGAGAAATTTGTCAAGTTGATGTGCCCTGGTGCTGGAGATTCAAGGCAAACAGTTGGGTATGATAGGCCTTCAAACGGCGCATTTTCGAAGAACAACGCGACCTTGTCAGAAACAAGATTGCCTCCCGGAATTTTGCTGTATCCATGAGGGTCAATAGTGGGAGCCAAGTCCATCCCGAGAAGTGCGAGATATAGCTATAATAGAGGAATGGGTTAGAAGATAGATGGAGGAAAGGAGGGAACAGATAGAGATCTCTAGGCAGTTAAATCCCTGCCCTGCCTACAACCGGATGTGACATCGTCGGGAGAGGACTTTCTCTCCCAGGCTTTCGCCATGGGAACCGGAGTGACGTGAAGACATGATGGAAGATTGGTTAACATTTATTATCTGAAAAATTAGAGTTGGTATTGTGTTTTCTTTTTTCAATGGGCGAAATGAGTGACATACAGCACCAAAGATGATGGGTGGCCAGCGTCGTCCGCTGAGGATTGTATCGGATGATGAGATGAGAATGAAGGATGAAGATAGATGAAGGTGAGATGTTTAATAGTAGACAGCTAAGTGAGTATGACTAAATATCCTGTTATGCAAAAGCATGGACACCCCGGACGCATTCGTAACTTAACTATACAGCCAAGATAGGTGGTATAACGAAGCTCCAAGCAGCTGAAAGGATGTGACTCAACCCGTGAAAGAATGGATGAGGCCTCAGACGCATTCATTCATAGCGAGGGATTCTTGGAACTAACTATACAGCTCACTCAACCTCCATCTCCGAGCTCTTCCCCCTCTTCGCCTGCACATAAGCCACAAAATCATCAATAGCCCCCGGCCACGCTCCATCAGCACTCCACCACGAAAACTCCTCATCCTCCTTCGTCTTGCGCATAAGCACCTCCAGCTGCTCCCACAGATCCTTGTTGATCGGCCGCTTCCCACGCTCCTCCAGAAACTCGATCCACCAGTCCAGCCAGGGAGTCGTTTTCGTGTTCCATGTCGTGCCACCGTTGTCGGGAGTAAAGAAGAGATGCCATTGTTCGGAGGCAATTTCGAACTGCAGGTTGCGCTGGCCTTGGAGACGGCAGAGAGGGAAGGTGTAGCGGTATACGCGGCGGAAGAGATCAGGGTCTGTTGGGATACGGTTGCGGATTTCTTGGGCGTGACTGATCATCTTTTTGACGTTATCGCAGCTGATTTCATTAGTCGCTGGGACAGAAGTGCACGGCGAATTTCTTACCTCGTAGATCTCCATCCAGTCACAAAGCCCTCACGAGTAAATTCACCCATCGATGGGGATTTGAGCAGCTCTGCGATTCCAAGACAGGCGACCTCATCCAGTTGCACCTGAATATCTCCAAAGAATTTCATGGCTCCTTCGATGCCGATGCCGTCGGGGTTCTCTTGAGGGTCATCTACTATTGTCAGCTTATTCTAGGATTGGATTCTTGACGGTCGTACCTCGATAGCTGTCAAAGATCTTGCTGATGGCGGCGCTAGCACCGGTACTTCCTGCTTGGGGGTCGTCCAGATAGCTAAACATCCTCGTCAGTGGCCATAGATGAACAAAGCCAGACTGCTCTGATCAACGATAAACCGCCTCTGGTGTTTGTACTTGATGTCACCTTGGGAAATCCAAAGTAGAGCACACGACGCCCTCGCTGTCAAATCGCATTCTGACCATTGAGGGCTGTTGTGTCGTCTGTATCATGCTCCATATAGCCGACTTCGACACAGAAACCAGTTGCAACGCCAGCCAGAACAGCCTAATAAACAGGGTACTCACGCATCAATAGCCTCCTGAACATTCCACCTCGACGCTTTAAGAAACTATACCCAAACCCGTCAGCCAAACGCACGTGACCAACCTCCAAAGTCACACCAAAGCAACCACAACCACCCGTCAACAGGAAAAGGTAAATACCTTTGCAGCAACAGAGTCTTTCGCCTGGGTAAACGCCATGAACTGGGCGATTAATTGCTTCTGGACACCCGAGTAAGGTGGCATGGTGGGGGGTGTATGGTGATGTTGGTGTTGATGGTGCCAGCGCCAGGTCAGGAAACCGACGAGGAGTATGGGGAGGACGAGAAGTATATTGGAGGTGAGAAAGGAGGATCTGGGTAGGGTATTTAGCAAGATAATGTAGAGAAAGTAGTGGTGGTAATTGAACCAAGAGTGGTTGGCGGAGTGAAATGATCGCTTTGCGGCGATTTGAGGCGGCGGGCACGTGCCCCGCAGGTATCAAGAAGGAACGACTACAAGATAACTACACATGTATACACTCTACTATACTGACACTTGAGATGCTTGTCACTTAATTGCTATGTTTAAGCATTGGTATAGCTTTGCAGTACCAAACTATTCTGTCAAGATCATGCACAACCATGGTATATTGAAGACTTTTCTAAGACGAATACGACGCCGGAACTCCGTTTTGACCACATCGAGTATCGAGCACCCATAACGATTCGCATATGCAAAGGAACTTTTAAGTCGTGAAGAGGGTATCTTCCTGCTAGAAGTTAGCCACTTGCCAGGATCCAATGCGCTAAGAAAGTGCTTACCTCTCTCAAGTATTCTCCAATATCCGCCTGTCTAAACACCGTAATGGCCGTTGGGTCTAGTTTCCGAGTCTCGGCAGTCGATCTCGCCGTGACACCAAAGCCCTGTCTCTGTCAGCTCTGTGCTAAAACCAAGTTTTGGTAGAATGCATACCAAAGGCGTATCATCCATATTAAACACCACAACCCCCTGATGCTCCGGACAATCCTCACTCCACCGTCCAATATGCGCCTTGACAACATTCCCTCCGTACATAAACGGCATCTCTCCGTTCTGCTTAATCCACACCTTATACCTCGCATGCGGCGCAATCACCTCCAACGCGGTAACATGGATCCTGAACTTCCCGGTCTTGGTGAACTTGCCGACGCAGATGCCCAATGAAAGCAGATTCGTGCGGGGGATCGAGGTCGCCAAGTTTGCTAGCGACAGGCGCATGTAGTAGACTCTGCTGCCGTGGAGACGGAAGACATAGCGGTCGTTGGAGGAGGGATCATCGACGGAGGTGACCAGGGCGTTGAGAGAGCGGCCGGTGTAGTTGGCGAGTTTAGAGAAGAGGGTCTTGGTTTCGTCTTCTGTGAGTTGGCGCATTTTGAATATTATCTCTAATATTAAATTAGAGAAAAATTAAGGTGGAAAGATGAAGTAGCAAAAGAGAGAATACTAGCAGACAAAAAAATCTAGACGCGGAAATAGTCGGTCTTTAGCGTTGGGTCTTGGCACCCGGCAGAAAAAAAAAAAAAAAAGTTCGGACCTACAGCAACCAACCTCAATTCAACCTCACAACAAGACACGGTACAGAATTAAATATAATGGCTATCGCACACTCTTCGAAAAGACGACGTTTAAGTCCCCCCGGCGATGAAATCGTGAAACCCTCTCGTTCCTACCTCAACGAAGAATGGGATGCCGAGCAAGACTACGAGCTCCGCCCGCGCAAATTGGGCAAGAAAGAGAAGGAGCAGACCAAGCTGCCAATTAAGACGGATGAAGGTCTGCAGAGGGTAGAGGAGCCGGTGCAGGAGGCTGAAGATTCCGATAGCTTTCTCGGGACCGACGATGACGAGGGCGAGGATGGAGAAGGTCAATGGGACGGCATGAGCGAGGACGAGGAGGAGAAAGAGGAGGCCCCGAAGATACCATTGAAGGTGCAGATCGTACAAGCCAAGGAAGAACTTGCGAAGCTTGCGACTTTGATCAATGAAGACCCCGAAGAACACATTGGTTCGTTCAAGGTAATGGCCGAAATGGTGGAGAAGGGATCACACGTTACGATTAAGAAGCTCGCGCTCGCGGCACAGGTCGCGGTCTTCAAGGACGTGATTCCTGGCTACAAAATCCGCGCGCTTCTTGACGATGACAACTCCACCAAGCTGTCCAAGGAAGTGCGCAAAATTCGAAAGTTCGAGCAGACCCTTCTCAACGGATACAAGCATTTCGTGCAGACGCTGCAGGAACTCACGAAGCCTACGAAGAAGGACCAGGAAGCGGTGGATCCCACCTTGAAGAGCGTTGCGCTTAATTGCGCATGCAATCTGTTGCTCGCAGTGCCACATTTCAACTACCGTAACGAGTTGTTGAAGATCATTGTCAACCGTCTCGCGAAGAGACAGATTGATGCGGATTTCGACAAGTGCCGCGAGACTATGGAGGATGTTTTCCACAAGGATGAAGATGGTGTTGTCTCTCTTGAGGCCGTCCGTCTGCTGTCGAAGATGATGAGGGCTAAGGAATACCGCATCCACGATGCCGTCTTAGACACCTTCCTCCACCTGCGTCTCCTCTCCGAATTCTCCTCCAAGGCCTCCAGAGACAGAGTCGACAGACCCGAAGATGATGCCCCCCAAGGAAAGAAGAAGCACAAGAAGGAATTCCGCACAAAGCGCGAGCGCAAGGTTGAAAAGGAGCGCAAGGTCGTGGAGAAAGACATGAAGGAAGCCGACGCACTGGTTTCGCACGAAGCCCGCGAAAAGAACCAAGCAGAGACCCTCAAACTAGTCTTTGGCAATTACTTCCGCATCCTCAAACTCCGCATCCCCTCCCTCATGGGACCCGTGCTTGAAGGTCTCGCCAAATATGCCCACCTGATCAACCAAGACTTCTTCGGCGACCTCCTCGAAGCCCTGAAAGACCTAATCGGCCACGCCGACCGCTCCGAAGACGAGGACCTTGACAACGAACAAGAACAAGAGGAAACCCCAGACCAACCCCCCTCCAAAACCCGCGACTCCTACCGCGAAGCCCTCCTCTGCACAGTCACAGCCTTCGCCCTCCTCTCCGGCCAAGACGCTAGTAAAGCCGCCGCAACCCTCCACCTCGACCTAAGCTTCTTCATCAAACACCTCTACCGCTCTCTCTACACCTACTCCACAAACCCAGACATCGAGTACAACCCCACCAAATCCCTGCGCCTGCCCGACCCAGACTCCCGCGAAGCAAACACCCAAAATGACTCCCACCGCCGCTCAAAAAATAAAGTCAACTTCCAAACCCCCACCGTCCTCCTTCTCCGCTGTCTCCAGTCAACCCTCATCTCCCGCGCCCACGGCAACCCCCCCCCAAACCGCCTGGCCGGTTTCACGAAACGACTCATGACGACTTCGCTGCAGGTCCCTGAGAAGTCTGCGATTGCGACACTGGCGCTGCTGAGTCAGGTGGCTAGGCATAATGCACGGAGGGTGTCGGCGCTGTGGCATAGTGAGGAGAGAAAGGGGGATGGGGTGTTTAATCCGTTTGCGACGGATATTGAGGCGACGAATGTTTTTGCGGGGAATGTTTGGGAGGGGGAGTTGTTGAGGGTGCATTATTGTCCACAGGTTAGGGAGGCAGTTGTGGGGATTGAGAAGATGGTTATGCAGAAGTAGTAGTGTATATGGTTATTTTGAATTCATGTTAATATTGTTTACTATTTTCTGTTGCATTTCGTTATTCGTAAACATGACTCGTTTATCATCAATACCACATTTTCCAGTTAAATATCCCATCCCATATCACAGAACAGATCGTGTAGACATATGTCAACCCAAAGACAACCTAACCCTCAGCCGATCCACGGCTAGAACCCATCGGACCAGCCCCCCTCCCCGTCCGCGACACAACCGAAGACGAACTAACCTCCCGAGACGCAAGAGGCCTACCATGACCTTGTCCATGTCTATGACCCTGAATATGGCCTTGAAGACCACCCCTCCCCCCAAACCTCGGCGGCTCAGGCAAGTAACTCCCCGAAGAAGAGATATATCGAGCATTAGGCTGATAGTGTGGTAGTCCGTGATACCCCATATCCGAATCCATCCTCACAGACAGCGCAGACGGCGACCTACGCGCAACCAAGCCGCCTGGATTAAACAACGAAGCCGACGACGCCGCGGATACCTTCGATCTGAAGCCCTGGTGAGATCGTGAGCCTCGCAGGCTACGCTGGGGGATTAACGCCATTGATGTTGAAGATGAGGGGAATTGGTTCGCGCGGTAGTTATGATTTAGTTGTTGGAGTCTGGTCTGTTGGTGGTGGAGACGTTGTTCGCGTTCGCGCATGATTTGCTGTTGGCGGGGGTTGCGCAGGGCGGGGTGGATGGCGCTGGGGCTCATGTTTTGGTCGTTTGTTGATGGTTGTAGGTGTGGTGCACGTTGGTGTTGGGGTTGGGGTTGCGGTTGGGCTAGGTTTGCTGGGACTTTGGGGACGGGGGGTGTTGAGGGTGGTGCGATGGTGGAATCAGAAGCAGAAGTGGTTTTCTTGAGGTCTTCGGATAAAGCTTTGTTGTTGCTATTGGCATCCTTGTCCTTGTTTTTGTCCTTGTTCCGACGTGGCGTGCGCAGGAATCTGCTAGACGAGAAGGAGGACGACTGGTTATCACCTGTATCGCGCCGTCTGCGAAAGCCGAACATGCTCTTTTTATGAGGGGTCTTTGTTCCCTCTTCACTTGGAGCAGAGCAATCTGTCTTTTGCTTCTGCAGCGGCTGGAGAGTAGACTGGCTGTTTTCAGACACGGCGTCGAGAGAGAATGAACGGTCGAATGTAGGTCTGGGCTCGGGGCTGCCGGAGGATTCTCGAGCTGGATTTTTGCGACCTGATGAGCCACTGCGTTGTGGGTTGGTGGTTTCTTTCTTTTGAACAGGTGTAGTGGGCAAAGGTGTACCTGGTTTCACCTGCACCATCCCATCCTTTTCAGTTGGATTGTTGGTTCCTTTGTTATGCTCTCCTCCAGATACGTCCTGCTCCTTTGGATGCAGCTGCTTCGCTCCTGTCATCACTGGCACACCCATCACACTCGAAGAATCAATCAAACTCCCCAGACCCAACTCCCCCCTCAACCTTCCCACCTCCTCCCTCACGATATCCACCAACCTCGCCTCAACCCCCCTAATCTCCCCTCTCAACACCTCAACCCTCTCCCCAAGTTCTTGCAACCCCCTCTGCGCCCCGCAAACACTCTCCCCCAACCCCACAGACCTCGCATTCATAACCCTAGCCGTATCAGAGAGTACCTCGACGTTCCGCAGGATCTGGTCCATCGTCCAGTTATTCGAGGACTCGAAAGTTTTCGTGAGCCGGGAAACGACGCTGTTGAGGTGGTGATGGAGGGCTTGGACGTGGGAGTGGAGTTGCTGGTCGAGTGTTATGGTGTTGTTGTAGGTTGGGTCTGGGGGGGAGGGGGCTGATCCGCCGTGGGTTGTTGTGTTTGGAAGGGTGTTGCCTCGAGAGTTGGAGGAGGTAGGTTGGTAGAGAGACAGCGATGGGATAGGGCTTGACATTTCGGATTGAGATACGTTGCTATCGTGAATGCCCGGGAACGGCTCAGGCGTGGATTCATCCCGTACAGCCCTCAAGCTTTGAGCACTGGCCTCAGTCTTGATAACCTCAGCTTGTCCGCTATTCAGGTACTGTCCCTTGCGGGCAGTAGGCGCCTGAGTTGCCTCGAGTATCATAGCGTCGATTTGCTCGTTGGCGTCATCCTCCATAGCATTGCCCAGTTTTGTCCTCTTTTTCGCGTTCATGGCGTTTCTGATCTTCTCGAGACTGTCGCCATCTTCCATTGATAGCTGCGCAGCTAGATGAAGATCATCACCGGATGGCACCTGAGAACCAGGCGCAGACAGCGCATAGACACCTGAATCCGACTTCTCAGGTACAAGAACGTCCTCATCGAAGCTATTCTGCAGCGTCGTGGTACCACTATACGGCCCATCATCTCCAGACAAACCAGAACCACCCTGCTCCCTGCGAGCCTCCCCAATATCCTTAAGACTAAACTTCGTGCGCAAAGCCGCGACACGAGATCGATTAACTTCATTCTCGACGCGTTGATCTTTTTCCCTCGGACTGTCTGCTTCGGTGGTTGTACCGACGAACGACGAGGAAGAGACTTGGTCTTGGTTCTGAGCATGGTGGCTGGACGGGTCCAGCTTCGCGTCGTGGGATGAGCTGAAGGATGATTCGCGAGATGTGATGGAGCTGGGGTAGTCTAGGATGGGGGGTTTGTGGGTGATGGAGGTTGACACTGGTGAGATAAAATTCTCAGTCAGCTCTTTTCCTCATGATGTCTGTGATGAGAGATATCGTCGATAGAATGACAGGAGGCACGTACCCTTTTCAGAATCCGTTGACTGCTGCTGCTGTCGCTCCAGTTGCTGTTTTTTCTTCTCGCGAGCTTTCATGACAGCCCACGCGTTGCCGCTGCGAGGCGACATGTTGGTGCTGAGGACTGGTAGCAAACGAGGTACAAACCTGGCTATTTGAGTTGAGATGAAAGAGTATCTCGAACGCGGAGGAGAGATGGAAAGGAAAGAAAGGATCTCGTCTTTGGGTGGATGTTGTGTTTACACACATTTCGTGTCTGTCAGTGAATGGAAGGACTATCTAGTGTATATTTTGAGGCATTCCCACCAACCCTACAATACTCCAACTCTTACGAATCAAGTGAAGGTCATCCAGTAAATTCATTATCATCACATATCATCATCTGGAACCATTATTATCATCAATCATGACAACCTCAAAACATACAGCAATAGCATAGCAACACGGCAAGACAAGACATCAAACAATGCAATCTGGATGGAGAGGAGAAATCGAAATAGACAATAGAACAGGTAGAGGGGAATCGAGCGGTATCGAAATAAAATGAGCGGTAGTTCTTTTTTTTTTTTTTTTTCTTTTCTTTTTATAGTTTTCTGGCAAATCAAGCTTTTCGGGTATAAGCACGCCAGCTCAGGCCTAAGCCCATGGCTAGCAAAGGAGCACCAAGAACGGTCATCAAGAGCAGTTTCCTGAATCACGTCAGTTGCGAATTAAAACAAAAACGCAAACGAAACGACGAAACAACAAAACAACGAGACAAAATTATCTATTGCTCGGCCTTTCCACTGCCGCGGAAAGGCGAGAATAGAGCACCAAACAGGTTGGAAAACACGGATCGGACAATGGATTTCAACCAGCTGTCGCCATGGTTCAAGGAAACTGCTCTAGCAGAAGTCACTGACCGATTTGTATTCCCAGTAGAAACATCACCAGCCTTGTCGGCTGCTTCGGTGGTTGTAGACTCGGTTGTTGACTCGGCGGGTGCTTCGACTTCGGGCTTCGACGACGGTTCCGGTTCTGTGGCACGAGCACTTGGCTCAGGCTCTTGTGCTGCGGGAGCGTCCTGCTTAGTGTCTGCGGGCTTGGGCTCACTGTCCTTAGTCTCGGGGGCAGCGGCTTCGGACTCCTTGTGCGCCACGGCCACACCAGCGGCAATAGCAGCACCGGCGGTGGCTGCAGCGGCAGCACCAATACCAAGAGTCTCGGGGGTCAGGATGCTGCTGTCCTTGTTAGCGTCCTCTTCAGCCGGAGTACTCTCCTGGGCAGGTTCCGAGGAACCAGCCTCCTGGGCTTCAGGGACGGTTTCGCGCTGCTCGACAGGGTGGCCATTTGGCTCCTGCAGAGAGTCCTTCGAGACGGTCTCTGGTGTCGCCTCAACCACTGGCTCAGGTTCTGGAACAGTCTCTTCGGTCTTCACAGCCTCGACAGCAGGGGCCTCAGCTGGTGCGGACTCCGCAACTGGTTCTTCGGGGGCCGGTGCGTCGACAACAGGTTCCGCAGTCCCAGTCGCAGGCTCAGCAACAGGCTCTTCTTTAGCGGGCTCTTCGACGACCTGCTCCACAACCGGCTCAGCAACGGGTTCCTCCTTGGCGGACTCTTCGACGACCTTCTCTGCGACTGGCTCCACAGTTGCTGGCTCTGCGAGCGCAGATTCCACAGCAGGCTCGACCTTCTGCTCAGGCTCCTCAGCGGGTTTCTCCTCAGCGATCGGCTGCTCCGGTTCGGTAGTCGGCTCCACGGGGGCCTCAACTGTTGTCTCAACAGGGGCCTCAACAGGGACCTCGACAGGCTCTTCAGGCTCCTGCTTCTCAGCAGCAGGCTCAGGGACGGCTTCTTCGACGGTCTCAGCGGCGGGGGCCGGGGCTTCCTCCTTAGGAGCTTCCTCAGTAGTAGTCTCCGCAGCGGGTTCCTCGACGACAGGAGCTTCAGTGGTCGTTTCGGCAGCGGGCGCTTCGACGGCTGGTTCTTCGACAGCAGGTTCCGCAACAGTCTCCTTGGGCTCCTCAGCAGCAGGTTCCTCTGCAACGGGCTCCTCGACGGCAGGCTCCTTAACGGATTCTTTAGCAGGCGCGGGCTCTTCAGTCGAAGTCTCCTCAATAGCAGGTTCCTGGACGGTCTCGGGCTCCTTGGTAGGCTCCTCCACAGTCTTCTCAACAACTTCAGGAGCGGCCTCAGGCTCTTCCGTCACGGCGTCAACGGCGGGGGTCTCAGCAACGGGTTCCACAGCAGCCTCGACCTTTTCGGCGGGAGTCTCTTCCGCAGCAACAGCTTCGACAGCCGCGGCTTCCGTTGCGGGCTCCTCCGCAGTCGGTTCGGGGGTCTCCTCGACAGGCGCCTCGGGGGCAGGGGTCTCTGCGGCTTCAGTGACGGGCTCTTCCTTCACTGCCTCAACAGCAGGCTCAACGACCGGCTCCTGCTTCTCTTCCACAGGGGCTTCGGCGGCGGGCTCATCAGCAGTTTCCTGCTTCTCCTCAGCAGTGACCTCAGCGACGGGCTCAGCGACGGGCTCAGCGACGGGCTCAACGACAGGCTCAGCAACAGGCTCAGCGACAGGCTCAGTGACAGGCTCAACGACAGGCTCAGTGACAGGCTCAACGACAGGCTCAGTGACAGGCTCAACGACAGGCTCAGCAACAGGCTCAGCAACAGGCTCAGCAACAGGCTCAGCAGTCTCCTGCTTTTCCTCGACAGGGGCTTTAGCAGCGGGTTCTCCCGTAGCAGGCTCCTCAGGGACAGTCTCGTTCTTGTCTTCCACAGGAGCTTCGGCAACAAGTTCCTCCTTCACTACCTCGGCAACGGGCTCGTCGTGCTTCTCCTCGACAGGAGCTTCGGCTGGGGGTTCTTCAGCAACATGCTCCTCCTTAATTGGTTCAGCAGGTTCTTCGGCGGCAGGCTGCTCCTCAATGGCGGCCTGGACAGGCTCTTCAGCGGCCGGTGCCTCTACAACGGGCTCAGTCGATTCCTCCTTGGTAGGCTCAGCCTCGACAGGCTCCTCCGCAACAGGCTTCTCTTCAGGAGCAGGAGTGGCTTCCTCCTTAACTTCCTCCTTGTTCTCTTCAACGGCAGGTGCAGTCTCAGCAGGGGCCTCTACCTCAGTAGCGGGTTCGTCGGCAGCGGGCTCTTCAGCGGGAGTCTCTTCGACAGGAGCTTCCTTCACGGGCTCCTCAGTAGCAGGCACTTCCGAAGGCTCTTCCTTGGTCTCCGTGGATGGTTCCTCGACGGTTTCCACCTTGACCTCATCAGCCTCCTTCGCGGGCTCCTCAACCTCAGTGACAGCCGGCTCCTGAGCAGTCTCAGGCTCAGCAACAGCCTCCGTGGCCTCAGCGACAGCCGGGGTCTCTGCTGGCTCCTCCGCGGCAGGGGTCTCTGTAACGGGTTCCGCAGGTTCCTCAACTGCGGCGGTCTCTTCGGTGGTGGGAGCTTCGACAGGTGCAGCCGACTCAACGGGCTCCTGTGCCGGTTCCTCAGTCACCGGCTCTGCAGCGGGTGCCTCCGTAGCAGGCTTCTCTTCCTCAGCAACAGCCTTCTCAGCTGGCTCTTCAGCAGCCGGAGCTTCGGCCGTCCCGTTGGTAGAAGGCTCTTCGTGGACTGGTTCAGCAGCGGGTTCCTCAGCAGTAGAAGCTTCCGTCGTCCCGTTGGTAGTAGGCTCTTCGACCGGTTCAGCAGCGAGTTCCTCGACCGGTTCCTCAGCAGCCGGTGCTTCCGTTCCATTAGTAGTAGGCTCGGCGGTTGCCGTGGCAGGCTCTTCCGAAGCGGCCTCTTCCGCGTGAACACCGTTTGTACCGTTTGTTGTTGGTACCTCTTCGGCCGGAACCTCCGGAACGTGGGAAGCTTCCTCAGAATGTCTACTCTCTACCGTTTTTGTTTCTTCCACTGGTTCTACCTCTGTGCCGTTGGTACCGTTGGAGCCGTTTGTTTGGACCTCGGGTTCGGAAACCGATTTTTCATCTTCTTCAGCAGTCAGATCCCCGACATTCAGCACGTTCACAATGCCATTGTCACCGGATACTACAGTAAAGACGAATCAATTAGCTTCTGTGCCTACTTTCACCTGAAGAATTTTCTTTTTTCTTTGAAAGTCTTACCCTGCTTCGCACCCTCATCATGGAACCAAACAGCATCGTCCCCCTCCCCCTCACAGAACCGATACTGATACTGGCCCGGGGACAGCTTCATCTTGCGCGAGTAAATCCAGTCCTCGCTTTGTGGGGGCCGCTTGACGGTCAACTTGACGGGCTGCCATTGCGGGTTGGTAAAGGTACCAGAGAGGAAAAGAGGAATGGAATCGGAGGAGCGATGGAGGGCAATGGTGACGTTTTCTTTTTTAGCGGCCATGGTAGATAATTGAGTCGAGATTGATTCGTGAGTTATTCGTAACGTCGTAAATCTCTATCAGTTGGGTTTCGGGTTTCGGAGGCGGGTAAGGTAAAAAAAAAAAAATTAAAACAAAACAGCAGATATAGACAAGATGGATACTGTACAAAATAGGAGGGATAAAATAGTAGGTCCTCTCAGATAATTGAGAGGATGAATTGAGATGAGAGAGGAGGGTGTCAAAAGACAAAAGAGGTGAAAGTGAGGTGAGGAGAAAATTGTTGGAGGGGTCCGGCGAAGATCTTCTCAGGTGACTTTGCAGCCCTCAGGCGTCAATCCCGTGACTCAGGCAGAAAATACACTGGTTGGCACAGCGATGGCACTATGCAAAATGTAATCCTGGCCTAAAATGCGGTGAAGCGAGAAACGGGCATACATACATGAGGCGAGGCGAAAGTCGGTCAATAAAGCCTGTCGAGTCACGGCTTGTGTGCAGCTGCACCTCATTCGCTGCTGTGCGGATTATGGAGACTGCTTTGCATATGTTTGAAGTTGAGATTTTTTACTATGTACGGAGCACTCTAGCTATACGAAGTCAAGATGAATGGATCCAAGATGCTGTTTTCTGTTGACATTTTCACATGAAGGCTTTAAAACTTTTCCGGATGATCAACATATTACCCGATTGGGCAAGATTGGTGAGGCTGTCCACTCGTCCGGCTGAAGCACAAAGGCAATTTTGAGTCTAGTGCTTGTAATTGGATCAAGATGAGGGGTGCAGCGGATTTGCCTTTCATAACATTTATCTTATCATAGCTGTAGCACAAAGAGCATACGGGATCCCCGGATGTCGTGCTCTGTACGGAGTATGGAGTGTCTAGATTCGTGAAATAATTGACTCGACTGGTCTGTGGTGTACAACGGGATCGCGATGTCGTACCTGTTTAATAGTAACACGATTAAGCAGCATGAAGCATATCATAAGCCAATCAACAAACAATTCATATACTGTCTCTCTCCCATTCGTTGCCGGTATTATCTCGCATCCTGCATGCGAGTTAAGCATCAGTGTCAAGCAACGCATCCCGGCAAGCTTTATTCGGCTTCTGTATCAATATTTATGCTCCTTGTGAAGTATATACCGGATCTTGTTTTTCGAATCGGTTTTTTTTTTGATGCTCATGGTGGATGGTTATACATAGATGTATATTCCGGAGCAAGCGCCATAAGCGTGCCGTATACATGTACACCAATGGATCAGTTCAATTCGTGAGGAATGGCAATACGGGATGAAGGACAATATTTAGGTATCACCCTATCCAGTTATATTACGAGTGTATTTATTGGAGACAGCTTGCTGCACATTCCATGACCTGTGATTGATTGCGTATGTTGAGCTTGATAGCCCAACGATGTCCTATGATGATCCGACTCAAAGCTCCTATCTCAAACTTTACTCTCCATATCTACACAAGCAAAGTATCGCTCCTGGCATCCACTTATTTTAGCTACTCAGACCAGATCAAGAGAAACGGTCCTGAGCTGCGTCTCAACTTCTAGAATTCAAATAGTTTGCTATATATGCGAAGCTAATCTTTTCCTCAGATTATCCATAGCCGTATTGCTTGTCATACTTGTCCCAATCAAATAGCCTCTGTAAATTTAGGTATTTGCTGCCTTCTGCAGCAAGCCTCTATCGAAGTAGCATCTGACTTGGTTGATTTGCAGTCCATACATGCCGGATCCCCCCTCGGATTTGGCAATCTCGTAAACAAATGACTGGGGGAGTGAAACTGGCTCCTTTCCGTTCTTCAAATGCAAGTTGTTCGTAGTCTCCACAATCAAAGTATGCACGTCGGTTCCCTTGTCGCTCAGAAGGGTCATCGAGATCACATCATGCACACAGCACTTGAACGGCTCATAAAGGAGGATGTAGTACTCCCAGATTGCCTCTGCACCATGAATAGTCGACTGGTCCGTGTTCACTAGGGTCGCAGTGGAGGCGTAGTACTTGGTCGGTGATGTAGTGGTCTTGGCGGAATTGAAGTCAGCAGCGTACTGGGCGTAGAAAGAGAGGGCACGGTTGTCTGTGATAGTCTGAGGGGGATGGCCGAGCTTCAAAGGTCCCTTCAGGACTACGGTATTTTTGGCCATTGTTTGGTAACGATGAGTCAATGAAGTAATAAGCAATGAGTAGGAAGCGATGACCATCAGGGATTAACTGAATGAATATATAAAATGAAAGCACCGCGGAGCCGGGCAACAGCCGAATAAACCCTGATTTGTAACAAGACATGTTAAAGGACATTCCCGAGGATGCACTGCTGACCGGGATGCGTTATTGGACCTTCCGAGGTTTCATTTCTCGGAGACTCGGACCGCAGTTGGGTTCGCATACCGGAAAAGTCGCTAAACAATTCCTCATCTTTCTCATGTATATAAATAAAAAAACCTTCTTAGCCTTGTTTTTGTCTCCCCTATTCTAAAAGAAAAAACAACTATCGCGGGATCTCGTCAACCTCACAAGCGGCTACCCTGACAGGATAGTTTTTGGGAACACTTTTTTTTCCGTCCTACTCAGCCTTGCACCGGTTTCACTGTTTTTCTGTTGCTATGTCTTCTGAACATATAGCAATCCATCTGGCAAAGCGCCCGGAGACTACCATTGTTCCTGGTGAGACATTTGTTGCAAGAGCACATCCGGCGCCTGGACCAGGTGAACTTCAAGATGGTGAGGTTGTCTTGGAAAGCCTTTATCTAAGTTTGGATCCTGCGATGCGTGGCTGGCTAGACGACCGACCTTCATACATCCCTCCCGTTGCGATTGGTGAAGTCATGCGTGGCTCTGCTTTGGGACGGGTAATTGCCTCACGATCACAGCGTTTCCTTGTTGGATCCTACGCCGTCGGTATGATTGGTTGGACCGAGAAGGCAATCATCAATGAAAATAACTTGGAAGCCGTGTCCAAACCTGACTCTACCGATGGAGGCCGCTTGACCGATATTCTAGGCGTGCTTGGCTTTACGGGAATCACGGCATACTGGGGAATGGTGGAAGTTGGTCATGTTCGCCCCGGAGATGTTGTGGTTGTCTCAGGTGCGGCTGGGGCGACTGGTTCCATTGCTGGACAGATTGCAAAGATCCATGGCGCCACCGTGTACGGAATCACTGGTTCAGATGAGAAGTGTCGTTGGCTAATCCAGGATCTCAATTTCGACGGAGCGCTGAACTACAAGGGCAAGAATTTCGACGACGAATTCAAAGCTTTGACTCAAGGAAAGATCGACCTCTTCTACGACAATGTCGGTGGGCAGATCCTCGACTTGGCCCTCGTCTGCGCCAGGAAACATGCTCGATTCGTCATGTGTGGTGGAGTCAGTCAATTCAATGAGCGTGAAGTGCAGGGCCCGAAGAACTACCAAATGATATGGAGAATGCGAATCCGCATGGAAGGCTTTATCGTCTTTGATCATATGGATCGAATTCCCGAAATCAGACAGAAGCTCAGCCAGTGGCTAGTAGAAGGCCAACTGAGGCGGAGGGAGACCATTGTGAGTGGTGGTATACGACAAGCGGAAACGGCCTTGACGCAATTGTATCAGGGTTTAAACACAGGTATGTTTTTTATTCCCTTTCTCTTTTATTTATTTTTTCATTTTATTTTATCCCTTCTCCGCCACCAACTCTACGCTCAGTATCCCATTAAAATATTGGTACTAAACAATTATGCACAGGAAAACTTCTTGTTGAGGTCAAAGCTCCGTGAAGGGAGTTAAGAAGACCATGACGAGGCTCTGCCGATGCTCCAGTGTTCCAATAGAAGCCTTGAAGATGTATTTCTCTTAGAGGCGATGCATCAGACGCTGGCGAAGGATGCAACACGATTTCTCGTATATTGTGTGCTTTTCAGGCATCCTTAACCGACCTGATCCTGATGTAGTCATTCGAATATATCATTAGATTAATTGCAATTCTCTATCATTTAAAACTTCACCCGCAATGCCCAATTCCGACAAAGCCCCCTCGCAACAATAAACGCCACCATCGCTGCCAAATACATAACACCCCCAAAGATAATCAATCCCTGATAACCCCCATGATCCCGTTCCTGAATCGCACCCGCGATCGGAATCCCAGTGAGAGTCCCGACACTCGAGATCGCAAACGTCGTTCCATTCCGTTTGCCCAGATCCTCTGTCTTGCATACCTGAGAAATACACACCGGCGTCAGACTGATCGCTGCGCCGCTCCAGAAGCCGAAGAGCACTGCGTAGCAGATAATCGCTGCTGTGTTGTCGCCTGCTTTGAACCAGAGTGCTAGTGTTAGGATGGAGCATACTAATGCTGTGCAGATCATGACGTTGAATCGGCCCAATTTGTCTGCTAGTAAGCCCGGGAGGAAACGGCCGGGGATAGCGCCTAGGTTTAGGAATGCGATTAGAGCATAAGCGAGTGTGTTGTTCATGCCGATGTAGACGGCATACGACGCGATGTAAGTGATGGGAATGAAGACGGCAAACTCCACCAGGAACACGGCCACGGTAGTAGACGCATAATGTACGTCTTTGAGGGCTTTCAAGTCGACTGCACCACCGGCCTTTTTGTTCAAGGGAAGTCGAGTTTTGATCAGGAAACAGGCTGCTAGACCTAATACGGCGCTGACTAGCGCAATAATCCGGATGGCCCAGGGAAAACCGATCTTAGGCGCTGCAAAGAGGATGATTACCGGGAATATGACGCCTCCAAGGCCACCTGCAGTACAGGCAATGCCAGTTGCGAGTCCTCGACGGATGTTGAACCAGTGGCCGACAGCAGCTACGGCGGGTGTAAACAGCAAACATGCAGAGAGACCACCTAGTACACTAAACGAGAGGAAGATCTGGTAGTATTCTGCTGCAGTTAGCCACGTGTTCTGCACATATCCGGATTCCAATCAAGACACGCACCCTTGCTGAAGCTGAGGCAAATCATCGCAACAACGATGCCAATCGACCCGGGAATAATAACATAGTTTGGTCCGTATGCATCGAAAATCGGGCCTACATACAAGTAGTCAGCAACAGCACCAATCTCCAGACCATGAGTCACTCACCAACTTGAGCTGATCCAATATAAACAAAGAAACCATACGCGCCGTAAATCCAACCAATGCTGGACTCAGAGTAATCCTTCAGTTGATGGCCAGCAGTCCAGGCATGAAGAATCCCCAGACTGTTCAAAAGACCCATGGACGGGATCATTGCACACCACGACCCTAAAACGACCAGCCATGCTTGTAGGCCTCCTTCAGGATATTCCCTATCTTCGCTCAATGCTCCAGGTATCTCGGTAGGAGTCGCCTGGCGTTCTTTCGTAGTCATTGTGCAAGATGCTGCTGGAGCACGATTAAGAGGTGAACTCGGAAGAGCAATATATATCTCAACTCATTTCGACTGACAACACCATGGTGTAATCATTGATTAGAAATCCACTATCCTGATTATCAAGGATGCGGCAGTTGGATTGCAGCTCTTTGCAGCTTCCAACCCTGAGTAGAAAAGATTTCCGTCCTAGGATGTCATTTTCTTGGCATCAGATGTCCGATTTGCTGGCGATACCGAGACCACTTCGGCGATGAGTTCGGCGAAGATGTTGATCGCCTGGATGCTGATATCGGATAATCCATGAGACGCACATTGACCCTTGAGGTGAATTAGATCGCATTTACTAGCAGTAACAAACCAGGGAACCGCGTTGAAGTGTTATATGTCAAGTAATTTGTAGCCAATCAGAATCCACAGAAAAAAGCATAATAGGGTTGCTGATAAGGTTATCGATAAGCGATAATATACGCCGATACAGTTGATCTTGACCTCAAACGTTCTCTGCCATTCAAAACCTTTCCAAGGGTATATCACTCTATTATCATTAATATCCTTGTGCTTCTCTACAAGAGCAGAGTGCTCTCCCTACACGAATCATCTCAATATTAACCGATCTCACCTCGGAGACTATTGCAACAGATTACCCGAGAATCCAGCTCTCCGACTCAGAACCAAGCATGCTCCACGATTACTATTTCTGGAGATCCAATGGAGATACCAGTGATCCGATATGATGATTTCGATGATCACCACGTATTGGATCTACACCGAGGACCTACCCCTGGGTATATTAGACCCAGCTGATTCCGGGTGCTTACCCCGAACATCTGGCGACGATGGACCAAATTTTATCATTCTGCCTATTTCGATTGGCAGTTCTAGAATATCGGAGTAGCAATTGAAGGTCTCGGTCACTTTTGATACCGATGGTGCCATGTTTAGCACCGTATAAGGTCTGCTCCACCTTGCGCCCTCCGACGACACAGACGACAACTTCGCCGAACGTCTCAACTTTAATACACGGTTTCGCCGTTTGTTCGGCGGCAGTTCACCATGGACTATTCACGTCCTTATCGCTCAAAGCGTCATCCCCCATGCGATCAATGTCGTCGCAAGAAATTGCGGTGCGATAGGAACGCAGGAACTATTTGCCAGCGATGCCAGCAGCGCAACACGCCCTGTTCATTTAATCAGTATCAACCAAGCGAGCCATCTCCATCGACTGTACTTCCGGGTTCTGTTCCTCCAGTCCCAGAGTTAGCTCCGACACCTGCTCCTGCTCCTGCTCCTGCACCGGTTCCGCCTGTTTTCAGTGGCTCTCCTCTATTCCCCATCGGGACTCCAATTGATCTCCCGTTCAACACTGAAGCCACGCCAGGGCGATTCGGCCAGACTGTACAGACCCTTGATCAACTTCCTGGTTTATCAACTCAGGTAATCGGTGCGTCAGGCGAATCTGATCCATGGCTACTGCGACATTGCCGGTTCGATGATCGTGGTTTTCTCCGGTTTCATCAGGTTCATTTTCGCAATGCTGGAGGAGTTCCTCTTGACGAAAAAATCCCGGTACATTTTTTGGTGACGGTAGAAGGATTGTATGATGCATCCAAACAAGCCACAGGGTTTCCCAAAAGGGCACTTATTCGGGAGGAACTAGAGTCATTGTTTCCGTTGGAATGTGGACAACGACTTGTGGCGCTGTATGTATCCATCCCGTGCCGACATAATTGCCAGACACTCATGCCATTCAAAGCTTCGTCAAGTTCGTCTATCCAACGCTCCCGGTTATTTCAAGATCACAGATCGGAATATCGCCCTCACAACCAATTCCCGATCAACAAATCCTTCGCAACACACCTGTCCACCTCTTAGCCGCCATTTATGCATCCGCTCAACCATTTGCCAAATTCGATGAATATCTGTGTTTTGTCAACGCATACACCCAACCACCCACGGACCAATTGTGGCGCATGGTGCTGGAGCTTCTGTTGGAAGAAATCCATACACCTCATTTGTCCGTGATGCAAGCTGGCCTTCTCTACCTGCACAAACCACTCAAAAACAACGAACGCGCTCTCGCCGACAGTCCCTTTATCTGGTCATTTGTCGGGCTGCTGGTCGGTCTGGCAACGTCATTGGGACTAACACTAGAATGTCGTCCGATGGGCTTACCAGCATGGGAGAAACGGCTTCGTCGTAGGCTTTGGTGGGCGATCTATAGCGAAGATAAATGGCGTAGCCTGTTGATGGGAAGGCCGCCATATATCCGACACGACGAATGGGATGTGACGGACCTAGATGACCAGGATTTCATTCTAGATCGATCGTCTGACGATCAGGCACAGCAAGCTGGCTTACCCTTTCAGCAGTTTAGCCGGCTATCGTGTATAGCAGATGAGGTGCAACATGCATTATTGTAAGTCGCTCACCCATACCAAAAGGCAAATCTAACGCGGACAGCTCCCTGCGATTATCACAGCGCCTTTCATCAAACTTCTCCGAGTCCCTCCATGTTGCTCGCGCTCTTCTCCAAAAGCTCAAAGACTGGTATTCAGTTTTACCACCGCAACTCAAATCACAGACAGGGCACTTCACCATCGACGACCCAACACCAAAATGCACCTCCACCAGTCTACACTTTGCATACATCCTCCTCGAAATCTTCATCTTCCGCGCCCTACTCCGCCCCCTAGTCCGTTCCGCAACACCGCCGCCACTCTTCGAAGAAGGCACAGAGCCACTACCGACAATGGAAATGCACGATCCGGAGAGCTTCAACCTTGTCGACGATTATATCTCGGAGATTGTCGAAGCGGAAGAAATCGAACCCGTACCGGCTATTGAAATGACACGCGAAACGGGTATCGGGACCGTCAAGGCCGCGGAAAACTGTGCTGCCATTATGCTGCGGTTGGTGATGCGGATGGTGTGTAGTGATTTGGCTGGATTTTGGTATTCTTGTACGTTCTTTCCCCGTATATTTATCTACCTATGCGACTCGTCTACTAATGCAAACAGGGAGTCGAATCGGCTTCGCCACCGTCTCGAGCTTCATGCTAATATTGGTCGTCCAGGCTCCCTCCAGAGATCATGCAATCCGTGCAAGGCGACTGGTATACATGTGGCGGCAAGCACTACGTAGTCAGAGCAAAGGCTGTAATTTGATGGATCTGGCTCTTGTCCGGTTAGACGGGATACATTGGACGGGATTGAGTCGGAATTTCTATCTACCTAGACATGTTGAAGAGGCGCTCAACACGGACTGACCTCAAGCTAGTGGTGCATTAAGGGTAGAAGTAATTAGTTCAATGGCGGAGTTATTTAATTCGATGTTAGAGACACCCACGGCAAGACATGTGAGCATGCATGCAAGTAAGCATATACAAAAGAAGATGTAACCATGCGGATTGGGCACTTGCTGAATTTGGCATCCAATATGCCAATTGGACGGCGCGCCGAGTCCGACACGCATTCAAGTCCACAAGATCTTATCAAATACACGAATCAGTCTTTCAGCCGTGCAGACCCGAGTTCGCATCGGGAATTGACCCTACAGCTGCATGGTCCACCATCTAATCACATTTGCTTGCTTTCCTGACTTTGCCACCAGTTGCTGGATCATTATAATATGGGCCAATGCTGTATGTTTCCAGGAAACACCATTTACCTCGACCAATGTGGGTTTTAGGTCTGTAGTCGGAAATTTCTTTACGAGGATTATTCCACAGTACTTTTTATTGCGCACGGCTATCATGCATGAAATCGCATCAGTCACATTAAATTCAGACGAACTGTGGGGTTTGCGTCCGTCTGATCCAGACAAATGCCTATATATACTTTTCTAATGTGACAAATCACACTGCCCAGTGACATTTATATAAAAACACGAATGTGAATTCACATCTACATGTCTGCATTTTGCATGTCATCACATCAATATCCCGGGTCTCGCACTTCATCATCCAACCCAATCCACCAACAAGACACCTTCAATCGACTCCTGTCCAAGCCTTGCCGTCAAGGAAGCCACATCGGCACCCTCTCATGAACACGCATCGTATCCGCATACCCCGACACATGCCCCCCCAAACCTTTGGCTTCCTCGTAAAAACCACCAACATATCCCTAACCGCAACCCTCTCCTCATCAACCGCATAAACCGATGTAACACTATGCTTAAAATCATGATCCATAAACACCAACGTATCCAGGAAACCGCGATGCTGCACACGCGCCCTGATCAGCGCAGGGTTTGTCTCATCCAGCATCACGCCTGTCGTTTCCTGGTTATCGTGCATGAACGTGACAGCGCTGTCGGGACGCATGTTGTCGCTGCCTAGGAAGACGGTCATGGTGTGGTCGGAGCCGTCGGAGTGGACGCCTTCGAGGGCGGGTTCGCCTTGGAGCCCGGTTCGTGCGTCTGTGTGCGTGCGTCCGTTGAATAGTGTGGTTATCCAGTTAGTCACGTGGGGTGATGGGGGCGTCTTGGAAGACTAGGGCCTTGAACAAGAGCGCCGCCTGCACGACCGTATTGCCCTGAATTTCCGGGGGAGTCTCGTCGAACGTCCTAGGAATCTCGGAGTCATGACGACGGTAGTCCTCTTGCACAGTAAGCATGTAAGGCTGCTGCTCGAGACGCTGGATACTACGGGAGGCGAAGTCAATACTGTAGCGGTCTTGGAGGTATGTTTGGCGCAGGGCCATTATGGTGGCTATGGCTGAGTAGAAGTGGGCATTGTAGCGTTGGTCGTGGACGTTTAGGGTGTGGGGATTTGGCTGACAGGGGGTTTTGTGGCCGTTGGTTGCTGTCGTGGTGGTCATGGTTGAATAGAATCGGCTGATGGTTGGAAGGGATGTTTTCTTTCGCATCTTTATAGCACCGATGTCAAAATCCTTGCAACGACGATCATAGATTAACTCCAACTGATCCTCTGCAACGACAAATCAAAGGTAATCAATTAGGTTGGTCTGTCTTTCCTGAATGGGTGACGGACAGATATCCCGTCTCAAGAGAGCACCAGACAGCTGCAATGCAACCATACAGCAGCATGTGAGGATGGTTCAGGACTTAGCGCTACTTTCAGACCTCCCTTTACGTATTCACGTATTCAGGTGTCCTTTTGTTCAGCCTCGTATAGATATGCGCTATTTTCTACCTCTGATCTGCGCAGGCTCACTGCCACCTGGAGCACCTTGTGCACAGGCCAGGGTACTTGCAGCTTCTAGGGAACTGGGCGGTATGTGATGAGCGTGGAAGAGCTCTTGTCTCGTCGAATTTTTCTCGAAAGAGAAACGCTCTATGCAGAAATTTGGTCTTTGGCATAGCGTTGAGAAGGCACAGCTAATGCTAAAAATTCATTTCGCTTCTCTCCTATCTCTTCGAAGCCTTACATTGTAAGGTACCATTTTGGTCAGCAGTAGTTGTGATGAGCTAGGCCCAAGCCCTGTGAAACTCCCCAGCCGTCCCTTCCGAATACCTGATCTCTTCTGCTGACACGTCAATTTCCTGCATACGTACACACGACAGGAACACCTCACCACAGCGGCATGAGGCTGGTCATTGTGCAGATCCAGACCCCAAACCAGGTCCGCGGTATTGCAATTTGGCCTGTCTTCGTCACAGGCGGAAGAGCACTGATATCATTTGTGAGGCGGCTTTTGAGCTCACCAGTCCCTCGTACGGTTTTTTCGCGGATCCTATGGTTGTTTATTTGATCGAACTACCTCGACCGGCCTCTAATATAATTGGTACAGCTCACCCGATGTCCGGAACCGGGCCTCGTTGACTGAATATTGACGTTGGGTGTGCCGCTGTGTGGCCGGTGACGGGCTCAACTGTCCGAAGAATCCGTACTACAAAAATGCCCACGTGCGTCCAGACAGGCATCTCTATAAATAAGATTTCGGTACTCGTCGTACATACTCTGAGTAATGCTTTCCGGAGTAGTTAGCATTCATACTCCGTGGACCATTCGGTACCCTTATTGGCCATCGGCAGTGACAGCGGGTCTTTGCCGATGAACAGTGGAGATCCGCTGAGTTTATTTGGAACTGCAGAAAGCTATTACCCGATTCGGAACTGTCCACTGTGGGTGACATCACTAGAACATTGCCAAGGCCGGGGTACATCTTAGTATTCTCCCCTGGAATACGGCGTAGGCAACGGCCAAGGACTTACTTCGGCTCCTTCCAGACCAACGGCCAATGGACTAAGGGCTTGGAACGCATGGCGTATCGGAGTACCCCTGGGATGGATAGGTTATCGGCAACCGGCTTGTGGGCAGCACTCCGACTTTCTCCACCATGAACTCCGACATGGGTGACGTATAAGTCGGACCGGATCCCAGTAGCGATCACATCTTCAATCGCCATACAATGGCAATGGCAATGGCATCTGGATCGCTGCTATTAGGTCTTCTGGCCCAGCAGGCTGCTGGAGAGCTCCTTGTTCCTCACTCTCCGCCTGCAGGTGCTAGTGAGCCCGTACCAAAGGGAGTTTCTTCGTTTTCAATTGAGTTCTCATCAGTTGTCGACTACTTCGGAAACACGACTCATCCTAATGAGTATTCGCAAAACCTGCTATCCAACCTGAAGAATGCCGTAGGTGCATTCCCGAAGATCCGAATTGGAGGGGCTACACAGTAAGTCAATCGCGTTCATCATCGACACGGGATGAATCTAACGAGCTATCAGAGATCGCGCATTCTACAACCCCAACCAAAATGCCGCCATCAATCTAACCTACGAAACCCCCACCGACGACCAACCCATCAAAGTAACCTACGGCCCCGACTTCTTTCAGTCTTACCACGCCATCCCGGGCCTCGAATTCTCCCACGGCCTGAACCTCGCCTACAATGGCTCCGACCAATCCACCCAACTCTCCTCCGCCGCAGCAGCTGCCTGCAAAAATATGGGCTCGACCCTCCGCCTCTCGGAGCTGGGCAACGAGCCGGACTTCTACCCGGGATACCCGAGTTACAATCGCCCGCCGAACTGGACTATGGCGGAGTATATCCGGGAGTGGAATTGGAAGACTGGGGTTGTGGCGAAGGCTATGGAGGAGGAGTGTCCGGGGGTTAATGTAGGGGTTGTGGCGCCGAGCTTTATCTGGAGTAATTGGTCGGGGAGGGCGCCGTGGGATCCGCAGGATGTGTTTAGGATGGGGTTGGATAGGAGGTTTATCCAGGAGATTACTATGCATAAGTGAGTTGTTCCCCCAAGCAACAATTTGATGTTGGATGCTAACGGCTGTAGCTACATGGACACGGACTGCGAAGAACGTTATGGTCTCACAGATTTGTCTATGCAAAGTCTCCTCATGAACCACACTGGTGTCGTCGGCTCCCTAGCCGTCCACCTAGAGGCTGCCCGTGACCTCTCCTACCTCGGACTCCCATACACCCTGGACGAAGTCAACGGAATGGCCCTCCAAGGAGGCGCCTGGACCTGGAGCATGGGCAGCGCACTCTGGGCTGTCGATTTTGCCCTATGGTCTGCGACAAACGTAAGTTATCACCGCCGTCTTACCGCCATCTTCTCTCATGAACAAAACTAACACAGTGAAAAATAGAACATCAAACGCATCAACTTTCACCAAGGCACCGGCTACCGCTACGTAGCCTGGCAACCCGTTCCCGTCGACGGCGCAGAACCAAACACTCGACCTCCATACTACGGGCAGATAATGGTTGCCCATGCCCTGGGTGATTCCAACTCCACCCGTCTCGCCAACATCCGTCTCTCTGGAGACACGGAGTCCGCCTACGCCGTTTACCACAACAACATACTCTCCCGCCTCGTGGCCCTCAACCTGGAAGCATGGTATGCCAACTCTACGAGCCCACGACCAAGCAAGGAATACACCTTCCGCGTTCCTGGTCGGTACACCACAGCCAATGTCCTGCGATTCATGGGTCCAGGTGCGGACGCGCGCTCGAATTTGACCTTTGGAGGCATGTCGTATGATTATGAGCTTGGTGGTGGAAAGCCGGTTGTTATTGATGAGATGAGAAAGAAGGAGAGGGTTAGTGTGAAAGATGGGCTGGTTAGGGTTGAGGTATCGGCTTCGTCGGGGGTTGTTTTGGTTTTGAGGTAGTTGGCCTGTCAGATATAAACATGCCTATAGGTTTCTGGATATGTATCTGTCTAGATTTGATTCTACTATGGGATACAACAATAAATGTGATCCGGTCATATGATTGGTCAATTCAGAGGGCAGTTCAACAAACAATGTTGTAACTCTGCCCCTGAAACGCAATCTCGTATTTATCTTCACATCCTTCCATATATCTCTTAGGATCGACTACATTCAAGAAGAGGATCGGTAGAGAAATGTACATCTCAGCAAGAAAAATCATCCCAACGCGATGCATGGACTACGACGACGCCCTCTTGGACCAAAGCGACCAAGTCTTTGAACCCTGGAAAAACAAGATCTTCGAACACGAAACTCTCCGCGAAATAGGAAAATTCATCGACAAGCACAGAGGAGGTCTCCCCGACGAACTCTTCTCACCAAAACGGGGCGCGTTTAACCTGACATTCAAGATGCGCTTCAAAGACGGTGGCTCAGCTGTGATTCGGTTCCCGTGTCCTGGCGCTTCGATGTTTCCAGAGGAAAAGGTGCAGCGTGAAGTTGCGGTTATACAGTTTCTCGAGTTTTATACCAGTTTGCGTATACCGCATGTTCTGCACTATGGGGATGAGGAGGAGAGTCCGTGTGGTCTGGGGCCGTTTATTATCATGGAGCATATCAGCAACGAGGGGGATTTTGTTGATTCTCTTAATATACCTGGCCGGTCAAGTCAGGAGAGGCCGATTCTGGACCCGTATATCTCGCAGGAGTTACTTGAATGTGTCTATGGTTATATGGCCGATATCATGCTTCAAGTTTCGAGGCATTCATTCACGGAGATCGGATGCATCACAAAAGCCAATGAAGATGACGAGTTTGACGATACATGGATAGTGAAACACCGTCCGCTGACATTCAACATGAACGAACTCGTCCAGTTAGGCGTAGTAACGCCAGAGCAGCTTCCCAGGGAACCATTCATGACAGCCTCATCATATTACCAGGCACTAGCCGAAATGCACATGATACATCTATCGTCCCAGCGCAACGATGCCATCGAGTCTGCAGAAGATTGTCGACAAAAGTATATTGCAAGATGCCTTTTCCGGAAAATCACCCGTGAATATCAGCTTTGCGAGGATGAGGATGGTCCATTTAAGCTATTCTGCGATGACCTCCGACCAGGCAATGTTCTCGCAGGTGTTAACCATCAGATGACTGGAGTCATTGATTGGGAGTTCACATACGCGGCTCCCACTGCATTTGCGTACAGTCCTCCATTCTGGTTACTCCTGGAACTACCAGAATTCTGGGACGATGGTCTGGATGATTGGACTCAGAAATACGAAGCAGTCTTACCTACGTTTCTCAAAGTACTCAAGGAAAAAGAGCAAGCAGCCATTGATCGGGGCACTTTGAAGAAGAGTGACCGACTATCAGGGCATATGTTGGAGAGTTGGGAGACCGGAGATTTCTGGGTGAATTACGCTGCAAGGAAGAGTTTGGCGTTCGATATGGTATACTGGGCGAAGATTGACAAAAGGTTCTTTGGGGATGGGGATCTTGAAGATCGGGTGAAGCTTTTGATGCCGGAGGAAAGGGAAGAGATGGAGGGATTTGTTAGGATGAAGATGCAGGCTAAAGAGGAAGGTGGCTTGACTGACTGGGGTGATGTGAAGGGTGAATTACCGCAGACTAGTGAGGACAATGTAGAGACCGGTAATAGCGAGACTTAAGTTGTCCTTGTGGGAGGTGTAAACGATGCTATGTTGTTAGATATAGAAGCAGTGTATGGCTAAGTCAGAGTTTGGTCCCTCATATTCTTACACATAAATGCATGTATACAAACTCGATTTTTTAAAAATACCATGTCTTCTCTAGTTAGCCAAGTGCATATTCCACCCTAGAATACCCTGCTGTTGATCACTGGTTAATTCAATACCAAAATAGTCCTTCAAAGCCTGCAATCGGCCCTCCTCAGAATCAAAAGAGCGAACAATCTCTGTCTTCCCACCCAAATTAACCTTAACCACATCATTGACAAGCATGACCTTCCCAACAACCCCGACATCCGCTGTAGAAAACCTCCCTTCCCCTCTCTCACTAAAAAATGGACAATCCCCTTCTCTCAGAAACCACACCACCAAAACCGTCCATCTATGCAGTGTCTTCGCACTAGCAAACCAATTCATCACTTCAAAATCCTCCTGGAAGAATTCGAGCTCTGTGAAGCTATAGAACGAGTTCCATTCCTTATCGGGCCCGTTGCGATATTGGTATATCCAGAGCTTCGGCGTCTCAAGTTGCTGTTTGGGGATCGTTTCGTAGATGAGACGGACCTGCTGAGGGCCGATGTTGGGAACGGCGGTTCCTGAATCTTCCAAGAGAAGGGGAGTGGTAGGTCCGTCTCCTCCGAAGGCGACATCAAGTGCGAATTTCTCGCCTGCTGGGAGGTGCACGATATTTACGATGTGGGTCCTATGAAAGCTTGTTAGTGGGTTTGCATTTCTAGGTTAGAAAAAAAGGTATTAAAACTATCCTTGATATTCCCCACTAGGCACTCCGTTGGTTCTCGTTCGGTTCCGGACACCCGTCATGTAGACAAAAGACCCTAATCCTCGCAACATGTGGTGGAAGAATATGCTTAATTCCATACACTATCCACCGCGCCTTCGGTTATCTGAATCCATCATCTTCTGGTATAGGGATGCTGGATGTATATCCACGAGATGCGCGCGGGAGTAGTGAACAGAAAGGTTCTCATGGGGGAATGTGGTGATTTGACATCTCATAAGGATGCGTAGAGACTCGGTTGTTTTGGGGGATTTGCTCGGGAATTGTGCATACTGATGGAAGGATTGAGGAAGGCTTAGGCGTTCGAGCCAATTCGTAACTTGTTCTGTTGAATAGGAAGATGCTTGGGTGCGGTTTTGGAGAACCATAGTGTTGAGTCTCGGTAAGCAATACTGATATTCCTAAAGACATGTTTGTTTACTCTCGGAATACATGCAATCTATCATTCTGTGTGTTTACTTGCCGATCCGGTTGAAGACAGTAGGCCGAGTGACTCACCCGATTAGGTTCGGCGCATTGTTCGGAGATATAGCGTATGACAAGATCTCGGCGATGATGTCGAATCATACACGCGGGTTCCTGATGTACCGGAGGTACCGAAAGTGTATATAAAAAGCCATTCAACATCCGTGTCCTCATCAATCTTTAAGCAAGTTCAAACATCATTATCATTCCCAAAAATGGCGTCCACACGACCACTAGGCCCACCAATCTCCTACACCCCGGCCTCATTACCATCAAACAAAATCCTCACAGGCCGAACTATCCACCTCGAGAAACTCAATCCAGACCATGCCATCTCCCTCTTCCCTCTCCTCGGCGGAACAGACCCCTCCATCACACCGCTATGGGACTACATGCCCGACGGCCCATACCCCGACCTCCCCACATTCCAAACCGCCATAACCACCAAATCAACCTCCACAGACCCCTTCTTCTACATTATGACTGACGCCCGCAAAACAAGCCCTACATACACAAAACCCCTCGGCTACATATCCCTCATGCGCATCACACCAGCCCATCTAACAATTGAAGTCGGGAACGTCATGTTCTCAGCCGCTTTGCAGCGCACGACCGGTGCGACAGAGGCGATTTATCTCCTGATAAAGCATGCATTTGAGGATTTGGGGTATCGGAGGGTGGAGTGGAAGTGCGATGCGCTTAATGGGCCGTCGAGACGGGCGGCGGTGAGGTTGGGGTTTACGTTTGAGGGCGTGTTTCGGCAGCATATGGTTGTTAAGGGGAGGAGTAGAGATACGGCTTGGTTGTCGGTGTTGAGGGGTGAGTGGGAGGGGGGGATTGGTGGGGGGTTGGAGAGGTGGTTGGAGGAGGGGAATTTTGGGGAGGATGGGGGGCAGAGGAGGAGTTTGGAGGAGGTGAGAGGTGAGGTTATCCATAAATAATTGGTATTTTGTGTTGTTTGCTAGAATGAAACTACCACGAGGGTGTTGGGAACCTTCGAATTGGGATAAACATTAAACAAAACTCAAGCATAATTAACATAACATCTTATCTCGTCATCACCTATACAATCACCGTGGCATATACATATGCACCTGCTGTGCCGACACCGCTCCTTGAGGAAACGAATACCTCAGCTGCTCCTGCTGCTGCGAGTACACCATACTATGATACGACCTCAGCGAAGAGTTACAGTCCTCCTCGCTCATCTCCCCTTCGTCTCCACCGGCTTCCAGGATCTTCTGCGGTGGGCTGATATGCACGTGGTGCCATTTCCGGAAACACAGAAGAACGCCGGCGTAGATTCCCAGGGTGCAGAAGAACTCGATGATGGTTCTGGTGGCGTCGAGGTATTCCGGGGCCATGTTTGGTTCGAGGACGTAGATGATTTGCAGGATGGCTAGGACGAAGTTGATGAGGAAGAAGAAGAAGCTTCCCACGGACAAGGGGACGAGTCCAGCCTGTTTTGTTAGCATTTCATTGATTGAGCATGGGATGTATAGACGTACCCTCCGGTCAGGTGCAGAGCTGACAAAAACAAAGATAATCCAGCAAAAGGCTTCCAGAGAAGCCAGCCAACAGAGGATACTCAGAGCTGCAGAGACTTTGTTATACTCATATGCAAGCTTCATGTACCTTTCACCCACGTTGATACCCTTGACAACAAAGGCAATGTAAAGCGCACATTCTGCAGCCGAGAGCGCGGACAAAATTCCCAATAGGACCCAGTGGGCGATGGCCACGGGAGCAAAGGCCTTGCTGGGCTTATCCTCTGCCAGCCGCTCGAGCAACTTCTGGATGAGTTTCCAGAAGATATAGAAGCCCAGCATCACGGCAATGAGGTAGAAGATTTGGTTGAGCATAGAAACGATAACGTAGCTCTGTTGAACATTGGCTTTGAAAATGCCCAGGAAGAGAGTTATGATGTTCATCATCCTCGCGCTATTTGCTGTTAGTACACATATCACTTTGCTTAGGAGGAGTACTTGCATTGCATAGCTCAAAATAGACGCGATAACTGTCTTTATAGGCAGCGGTTTCTTCGGATCACCCCGTGGCTGTCGGATGAAACACGACCACACGAGAAACCCCAGTAGTGCAGCAAGACAGAGAGCCTCGAAGACGAGCCAGACCTTGGGATAGGCCTCGTCGAAGCCGTAGGCCGTCACCTGGACCTTTTGCTGCCATGGTGACTGGGCGTTGGATGATGAGTGGGCATTCATTTGCGATCCCATAATGCGCTCAATAGTATGTGCTTTTCTAAATAAAATGAAGACAGCTTCTAAAGAAAAAGTGGTCCATCGTGCAGATTCGGGCGATTTTGTAGTAGTCGCGACGAAGAGAAATCCGCCCCAGGCTGAGAGCAGTGCAATTGGGGCCAAAACGAGGCGGATTCGCATTGACGTTGAGAATTCTCTTGGTTCGTCTCATGTTGTATATGTCTCCCTAAATTCCGATTACTCTGAGTTTCTTATTGATCTGGAGCCTGACAGTCTGCCAGTGTTGTTGATGTTGCGATGTTTCTCCGATGAATGAGCCGAACGACGATCGCGCCGCCACAATGCTTTGTATGAGAGACGATCACGTTAAATATAGACAGAGACTTACAGTTCGTTAGTCACGGCGAGTCTTGAGAAGTTTCGAACATAATCAGGGCGTAATACTCCAAGGCATCGGATTGCCTAATCGGGCCTGTATGGCTTCATCTTTCTCCGAAGTGGCAACCGGCATTCTCACTACAACCACCACTTCCACCACGGCCATGAACCAGAACCACAAGACCGGAGATCTTTCCTGATCACCGCTTACTTCTCCTATTTCGAGTACATGTGTACTCCCATTAGAAGCGAGATCCCTGCGCCTGCGCCTGACTGCAGGTGAATTGGCAATTCTGATTCGGATCCTGCCCAGTGCCGGTTCAGCTCAGCTAGTGGCGATGCGCTCTGATGGTCATGATCTGGGATAGGTTCCTATGATCAGCCCAGCTCTTTGTCTATGTCTATCGTTACAATGAATTGCTTTCAGGAACTGCACGGGCATTGGGCAAATTCCAAGAAATGCACGACCAACGCATCAAGAAAGGACCGCCACGGCCCACGGGCGGAAAACGCGAGAAACCGCGAATGAGAGAGACAGAAAGAATGGAATAAAGAAAAGAAATGCAGCTTATTTGCTTGATTTGCCAATGTTGTTTGCCGTCAGCGTTGTGGCTGGACCTTTTTTTTTTTTTTTTTTTTTTTTTTTCGGGGATAGGGGCAAGTGCAGCTTTATATAGCTTCACTTGCTCTTTTTTCGCATTATTCTTATTCTTACTTTCAATGAAAGACTGCTATTTCTATGCTCTAACATTTCGATATAGTTGACTTTGTCCATCCTGGTCTCCTATTCCAGCACCGGGATACTACAGCTCGGGATCCCACTAAAAGCCGATATAAGCGTTAGGATAACAATAAAATACGTGATTCAGAAAGGTTTCATCTTCGGTATGTTAGCTTCCCTTCAAAGCGCAGCGCATGCTAATTCATCATAGTGGTGATTTATCCGGACCCCCATTGCAACGCTGTCGCCCTTGCTTGCGCAGAGTTGCATCCTTGAATAATCGGCCTGAACCGGGTCAATTCAAACGTCAGCAGACTTTCAAAACTTCAGTCCAAGAATATACCAGTCAAGCGACACGGAGAGAAAACCAGTATAGCCAAAAATGCCTCCCGACGGCTCCTCATTCACACCGCTGAATCTCCCATCTACATTCTCGCTCCCGCAATGCATGGAATACTTCTCTCTCACAGCCGGCCCCAACACCAACCTCTGGCGCAAACCCCCAACAGGCGACATCGCAACCGCGCCCATCGTCTTTACCTCCCTCCGGAATTCATTCGTCGTCGCCGAAGTCACCGTTAGCGCTGACATGGAAATGGAATGGGATCAAGGCGGCCTTGTCATCTTTACCGGTGCGACACCGGAATCGCTATCCCTTTCTTCTCCGGCGAGCCGTCGGACAACGCCGACAATGCGACCACGGCTCGAACCCGCCCGGACGTGTAAATGGGTTAAAGCCGGGATAGAATTTTGCTCGGGGGCCGTTCATGCTTCTTCAGTTAGCGCTACAGCCGACGGCGCGGATTGGTGTCTAGCCCCGTTAGATTTACCAGAGGGCGCGACATCGCCAGCTCTTCACTCGCTACGGATCAAACTAGAGCGCATCGGCCATTCGCTTTGGATCTGGTACCAGGTGCCCTCAGTATCACCGTATGCGCGCACACCGGGAGCTGTCTCTGGGACGTGGAAGAAACTACGCGAAGTGACCTGGTTCTTCTACGGGGTTGAGGATAAATTCGTGCATGTCGGGGTGTATGCCAGTCGACCCAATAACTCGCCGAACGATACTGCATGGCTTGGGTCTGGACTTGGGAGGTCATCGGATGGGTTAGTGGTCGAGTTTGAGGATTTGGAGATTTTCTAGCCTGTTCCCCCTTGGTTTGCTTTAGCGCACTATTCCCCGGCGTTGGTTGTGATTGCAACTCACGAGTCATGATGTGTTACCCGTTCTCTATTTCTTATGCCAAATACACTTAACCATTAATCATAATGCTACACAATACATGCAGTGATAAGAATACATAAGCCATCCTATTACACTCATGTCACTTTCCTTTTTGGGACGGGGCATCCCGAATAGGTATGGCGCATGATAAGCGATAAGGTTCCGGATCGTGCCGGCACTGCCGGGTTAGTATGCTTCCGTTTTAGGAAGGGTGTCTACTATACCGTGACCCGACTCAGTAATAAACGCCTATCCGAGCCGGGTAGAAAGCAGAATCATCCCAGGTATGGGGAGCTCCGACGTGCAGTAATTAGGAGTTGGGATGCAAGATGGTGTGTCTGATATCCTGGGAGACTTCCATCCAAAGCCTTTCCCACTCGGAAAAGCAACAGCTTGCGCGGGAACTCCGGTATTGTGGACGGATTTCTATCGATTGATGGCGAATTGGATAGATATCCGTACGAGGTATTGGGTTATTTTTGGGTGGCTTGTGTGGGTGTTGGATATCCCAGTCCATCGCCGTTGAGACAGCCCATTGAACGTCGATGGATTAGATAAATGACTCAGCAAGGAAGTGGAGAGGGGTATCTCTGTTGGAATAGAACGAACCAAGCTACTACAACCATGGCTAGCAACTTAGATCGCCCGTTTAACTGTGACCAGTGCTCGAAGTTGTTTACTCGGAGTGTAAGCAACTGTCTTCTCTTGATTCAAACGGGAACTGATCTGTTGTAGGAGAATCTACAGCGGCATAAGCGTGCACGTGAGTACCTATATATATTGCCAAAGGAAGCCGATAATTGACGTTTTGAAGGTCATGGCGGTGTTTCGCTCAAGAACTTCCAATGTGCTGGGTGTCAGGCACGATTCTCCAGGAGGTCTTGTTACACTCCCGTGTTTGATGAGAACCGACCCTCTGACAACTTGCAGAGACGTATACAAACGACACAATGGCCGTTGTCGCGCATTGTTATCTCCGAATCAAACATCCCAGCTGGAGCCGTGGGAACCTACCCCGCAGGCAGATGTTGATATAACGCCGTCGCTAGTCACGGATCAGAGCTCGATGGATCCGGTTATGATCACCGAGGCCTTTTCCTATGCCACTGGATTACCTCAATACTCATCTCCATCATCGGTGTATGCTACCCTTTGTTTGACGGAACGTTCTGTCATGTATATTGACGGAAATCTGACGGAACTCACAGCGACGATGAAGAAAGACACATCAAGGCCTACTTTGAGCATTCCCACCCCTCCTTTCCTCTGCTACATCGGCCCACGTTTGCCGTGTCTTCGACGCCTAAGTTGCTGGTAAAAGCCACGGCTGTCATTGGCAGTTTGTTTTCAAGTCAATCAGAAGCTCACGCGCACTGGCGTCAAGAGATGTGGGAAAGTGGTCAAAATGAGCTTCGGCATATGGTAGTCAACCTGATCCCCTTGTCTGCGCGTTTTAATCTGATTAATATCGAGATAGGCTTCCTATGATTTGAGTGAGGTTCGTCAGCCCTGGGTCCTACAAGCGTGGCTTCTACACATAATTTATGGCGCATACGCAAGCGACACAGCCCAATTCAAAACAGCGAAACAGATGCTGCGGCAACTCGTTGATGTTAGTATCCTTTTATTCACAGTACCTCGATTTGGGCTTACTCTTGGATAGGCTGTACGTGAAATTGGTTTATCGCAGCAGGAAATCGCCATGCCAGATTCTCAGTCTTGGATGTTTCAATGTGATTTGAGCTCCCCCGTCGACGACTCGAAAACACTGTATGCACGATGGATGTCCTATATAACCGCAGAATCGACGAGACTGTCCCTGTATACGTTGTTCTTCCTGGACTCGCAGACATTTACGTCTTGCAACGCTCGGCCATTAATGTCGCCGATGGAGCTTGGTTGGGAGCTTCCCTTTCCTAGCAGTTTATGGGAAGCCAGGAACTCCCAGATATGGCTGCAGAGAGTCAATGAGCATTTTGGACGCTCGACTTTTACAACGGCTAGTGATCTCTTACACGGGCCTCGCGGTCCGGCAACGACCTCTCTGTCAATAGCTACGCAGCAACTTATGACGGAGGCACCAAGCCCGGAACTTTTAGCGGCGCTGGAGACATCTCCATTTGCTGCATTCTGCGTACTGGCGAATTTAGATGCTTTGGTCAGAGATTTTACGCGGTGTTACTATCAAATGCCACCGAGTGCGTCCGATCCGTCTGCATTTCATATCCTCACTCAATCCCAGAATAAACAAATTTACACAGCAATACGAGCAATTGCAAGAATTGTCAAGGACCAGGCATACACCAGCGACAGCCCCCAGTTCCACCCGTGGAGGACGATCGAGCTCTTTATCTCTTCTCTCAGGATCAGCCTATGCCGCCCAGATCAGCTCTTGATCGGAGGTATCGTGGACAACAGCTTAATTGCTGGGATGGCCGCTTCCACCCATCTGACTCAAGGGAACTACGTCGCGATCCGACGATCGGTACCTATTTTACCGCAACACATCGGCAGCGATGAAGGCATTTTGGCTCTTCTCAATGACCTGTCCGGTGCACTGTCCCGTATCTCCGGTGAAGATCAGGAACAGGTGATCTATGAAGCACCGTGGACTACCGTTGCCAGCTACGGGGTTTTGCTGTGTATCTGGGGAGCGTTGAGACGCGCGACGACTGATATCCGTCACCACCTGGACACGTTCAACGAACTCCCAAGAACATCAGAATCCTGCATGTTAATCTTCAACTCCCTCATGGAGTCTGCCCTCCTCAGCCTCTCCGCTGAGAATGATCGAACGCCCCGAGATCCCCGTCTCTGGTGCACGGATCGAAGCGTTTTCGCCAGTCTGCTCGAGGAGGGTGAGTCATTGTTTATCAGTTTAGTGAAGATTTTCTGTGCGCGAAGACGCCCGTGGGGAATTGGATCTTCCATGCTAGCTGTGTTGGGTGAAATCCCGGACCCTAGTCCCGTTGCGAGGGCAGACTAACCCATGCGGAGTTCACTTATCTGAGGGGGTGGAGGGCATCCCAGCACCAAGTGGAGCTCCACTAGACCTATTCGACCTCACTTGATTTGGTCGACACGGAATCTCTTATATGTTTATCATGAATGCAGCAATAGAGCTTGAGAAAAGCTTCTAAGTTCAGCAATCGCATATATACAGTCAGAATAATGTCTACGTCGAGAGTCGGCTGGGTATGTTGTATTCGTTTATTTAGTTCTCCGCATACTAATCGGACACCAACAGTTTGGTCTCGGATCCATGGGACTGGGCATGTCTCTGAATCTTCAAAAGCACCTGCAGGCGAATGGCTGGTCGCCACTCCGTTATAGCAACCGCACTCTACCAAAAGGACAACCTCTTCAAGACGCGGGAGCCATTCCTGAAGATAACTTCGAAAAAGTCGTCCAGAATTCAGACATCATATTTACAATGGTGAGAGAGGTCGTATTCCTTTGACCACATGCGATGAACTGACAGGAGAAAAGATCTCCGAGGACGATATCCTGATCGAGTTACTGGATCAAGCTCTATCCGCGGGTGAATCATTGAAAGGCAAAATATTCGTGGACACGTCTACTGTTCATCTTGATACATCTGAGCTAGCTGCACGGCGTCTGAGCGAGCATGGTGCAACATTCATCGCTGCTCCCGTGTTCGGTGCTAGTCCTGTGGCAGCCGCTGGAAAGCTGATATTCGCGGTAGCCGGGCCTGCCGATGCAGTTGAAACAATCAGACCTCTCATCATAAACGTCATGGGACGAAGCATCATAGAAATGGGCGAGGAAGTACGAAAGTCCAGCCTCCTAAAACTCTCCGGGTAAATCCCTTCAACCCTTCCACCCACCACCATCAAACCCAATCTAACCAACCCCCCCTCAGCAACATCCTCGTCATAAGCTTCATGGAAGCAATCGCCGAAGCCCAAGTCCTCGCCGAACTAACAAGCCTCGGCACACACCAACTAGAAGAATTCATCGGCAACATGTTCGGCCCCGTCCTCGAAAGCTACTCCAAACGCATAACGACAGGCGCCTACGCACCATCTCTAGACACGACACCCGGGTTCACAGCAGCGCTCGCATGCAAGGATATGAGGCATGCTCTTTCTATTGCGGATGGTCATGGAACTCGTCTTCCAACGGTGGAACTGGCGTTGGGGAGGTTGAATTCGGCGAGGGAGGTTGCTGGGGAGTGGTTGGATAGTGCGGGTGTTTATGGGACGGCGAGGGTGGAGGGGGGGTTGGCATTTTGGAGTGGGAATAGTCGGCAGGGGTGATTTACTTGATTGTATGTATCTATGGTTTTTTTTTTTTTTTTTTTTTTTAATCTTCAGTCTTTCTTGGTCTTTCTAGTTACCTTTTTACAGACATCTGCCGTCTTTCGATTTTGTTACCGTAATACCCAGCACATCAATGGCAGCATGTGCAGGTCGATCTTCGTCAACACTTGCTTTTCTTCTTCGGGCGTGAACTCGACGACCGTGCCGCCGGTCATCTTCAGCGCTGGGTCAACATCTTGGTCTTTTGTAATGATCTCTCCGGGCTGCTCGTCCTCTCCATGTTGCTCGCCAATGCTAGGCGTCTTGTCTTTGCCCATGATCTCTGGTTGTATTTGAATGAAGTGCAATTGCAAACGGCGAAATTGGACCAATGTCAGTACTAGGGAGATACTGGAAATGGCAACTCTTGTGGGGCTTTAAATATCGTCTCTACAGAGACCAATTCTTATGCTGCCAGTAGGCCACGAAAAGTGCTTAGGGCGCGCATCCCGTGCGACTTGATTTGAGCGGCCTTTAATCTCTTATCAGCGAGATACTAACCTGGCTGATAACGACACGGGCCCGTATAAGCCCTGGACATGACTAGGATAGACGGAAGTATACTCCCTCCACCTCCACCTCAAAGTACACTGCGGAGTATATCTACACGGTGGTGCTCCACCGAACGATCCCCGTCCTGTCGCTCGGCGTTTGGCCGAGAATGAACGGGGTTAGTATTTAGCACCCGCCGAGTGCGGGCTCTGATAAGACAATCGCGTTTCGAACAGAGCAAGTATTACCAATGGCTTTTTCACCGATTGAGTCGTCGCCGTATCTGCAGAGGCTTGGTCTCGGTGTGTATCGGAAGTCAGTTGTATAACCAACTTCGCAATTTCTTCAGGCTCAAAAGCATGGGTGCCGCAATAAGGATGTGGATTATGACCGTCCGAAGGATCCGGAGAAGCATACGGATCTTTCAATTTTGACAAGAAGCCGGTCAAGGGAGACATGGCTATTTCCATTCCCGTCGTGTAAATCTACGCCGTTAGTGTGTAGTATAAGAGTGTTGAATCGTTTTCTTGCAGCTATCTCGAATCCCTGCTACCTCCCAACACGTCAAGTATTCGCCTTCAATGTTTTGTCTATGCAGTCAGCCACATAACGGACATTCTTCCAGTTGAGCCCAGCAATAGACACCCTGGAGCTTTCCGCCATATAAATGTGGTATTCCTCTTTGAGTATATGTTAGCCAATTCGTCGATCCTGTTCAAGAGGTAGACGCTTCCCTGTCACTTACTTTGTAAATGGTTAACTTGAGCAGGCGTCAAACCCAAAATACAAAACATTCCCTTCTGCTCAGTTATGCGTCCCCAGTCTCCAGGCGTACCTAGTAAACAATCAGATATATCTTCATTCACATAAGGAGCGTTTCAAAAAAGTACCCAATTCCCTCAAGCCTTGGTACAATTGCCACCGCATTTCCGCAATTCGAGAACTCATCGTGACAAGATTTCGTTTCCATTCTGCATAGATACCCTCGTCTTCTAGGACTGCAGCCACAATGCGAGCACCAAATGCAGGTGAGTTTGAAATTTCAACCCGGATCAATTGAGCCAAAGTCGACTCAACAGCAGTTGCAGTCGTACTAGTCTGCGGAACAAGGCAGCACAGTCCGACACGCTCGCCTTCAAACATTCGGTGTTGGTTAGCTAGAGCATGACGGCAAAGCAAGCAGGAGAAATGGTTCCATACCGTAAAGACCCATACTCTTGGCAAACGAAACACACACTCCAATCTCAAGACCAAGCTCCTCAGCAAAATACCGAATAGCAAAGGCATCTCGCTCGTAATCCCCCGACGTCAATCCCAAATACGCAGCATCAAACAAAGGGAAAAGCTGCCGTTCCTTGACAATTGCACCGATCTGTTTCCATTGCTCAGGGCTGGGGTCCCAACCACTTGGATTGTGGGCACTGGCGTGGAAAACGAAGATGGATCCTGGGTGTGCTGAGTTGAGGGTTTTAAGGAATAATTCCATGTCGATGCCGGTGCTGGAGGAATATTTGAACTCGCGCACTGCGAATCCCAGGGATTCGAAGACCTGGCGGTGGTTAGACCAGCTGGGCTTAGTGATGTATACGGTCTTGTCGCTACCAAGTGCCTGGATTAGCATTTTTCCTGCGATATGCAGTGCTCCTGTGCCGGACAGCGCTTGGCAGGATGCTACCTGTTGGTATATTAGTTGTCGGGATCATTATTATGAGAATGAGATAAGCGGGATAGTTATACCCTTCCTTCCCTAACAACCGCAGACTTCCTCCGAAATACCAACTCCGTACCCAGTGCACGAAACGAAGGAAGCCCCAGGATCGGGAGATATTCATGGTTCGCGTCCTTGATTTTCTCCTTGGCTTCTCGCACAGCCGGCAAGATCCAAGAGTTGCCATTTTCATCTTTATATGTGCCTTGTCCGAGGTTTACTTTGCATGGATTTGGATCCGCATTGTAGGTTTTGGTGAGCTCGAAGATGGGATCCGGGGGCGTGTAGGTGACACTGTCAAAGAAAGAAGGAAGAATCGAGCCCATTGCAATGATTGCGGATGTTGTGCTTTTTCTCAAGAAGATTCCAATATTTTAACATCTCGCTCTGAGTCCTCTTACGTGAATCGATCCCCGCGATGCCCTATCAAACAATGTGGAGCTCCACTTGCAACGCGATACAGTAGCGGGGTTGATGGATAAATTGAAGACGATTCAGAAGCATAAAGGCAACTAAATTCAGCATTTGTCTCTGATTAATTATGCAAAGCTATCAATTACGCAAAAACCAAAACCGAACGAAATGTCCCCCGCAAAGCCCAACTTCGGCGTCTACACGCCCCTAGTGACATTCTTCCAAGAAGACGAATCTCTTGACTTCCAAAGCACCTTAGCTCATGTCAAGCGCATGGCTGAAGGCGGAGTCGCTGGGTTGGTGCTTCAGGGAAGTAATGGCGAAGCTCCTCATCTGGATCATGCCGAACGCAAGGCTCTGGTACGCGCCGTACGCGACCATCTCAACCAGCTGGGCTTTCCGGGACTACAGTTGATTGTTGGCTGTGGTGCACCGAGTGTGCGAGAAACGCTGTCCTATATCTTTGAGTCCCGGGAGTCTGGTGCGAATTTTGCTCTGGTGTTGCCTCCGGCGTATTGGGTTGCCGCGATGAATGTGCAGGTTATTGAAGACTTTTTCCGTGATGTATGTAACAACTTTCCCCAGTTTTATCAAAATTGGGTATATGTTAACAGTATATGATCACGCAGGTGGCCGCACAATCAGAACTCCCAATCTTAATCTACAACTTCCCCGGCGTGACCGGCGGCATCGACATTACTTCCGACTCCATCATCCGCCTCGCCCAAACCACTCCAAACATCATCGGCTGCAAGCTAACGTGTGGCAACGTGGGGAAGCTCCAACGCATTACCTCAGCGACTCTAACAGACTCATTCGCCGCGTTTTCTGGGAAGTCGGACTTTTTCCTGCCCGCGCTCGTAGCCGGTTCGAATGGGGTGATTGCCGCACTTGCTAACATTGTGCCCAAGGTACATGTGGAGTTGTTGCAGCGCTATGAGAGAGGTGAGCTTAAGGCGGCGCAGGAGTTGCAGGCTAAGCTTAGCCACGCTGACTGGGCCCTTACTAAGGTGGGCATTGCGGGTGTCAAGGCTGTTGTGTCGCATAATTTCGCATACGGCACTGGGAGGGGGCGAAGGCCACTTGGGAACATTACTATTGCGAGCTTGAGTCAGGATATCGTGGGTTCGATTCAGGAAGTGGTTGACCTGGAAAAAGCACTATAGAGATTGGTGTACTGCAATGAAGGGGCATGAAATGTAGCTATAAAGAAAGCATAAGAGTAATACTCTCTTCCTCTGAGATAACAAAAATATAGGAGATACTCTTCATTGCCTGGTTCACAAAGTCAATTCTATAGAATATGAGATGGGGTGTACGAAGAAACTAGCAGAGGCAAAACGAAATATGTACGAAAGGAAAAACGATAAATTGATGTAGGGAGCTAGAATACAGGAGGGCTACATGGCCATACTTGTAGTATATCGCATAAAGGGATTATTTATGTAAGAAGAGCAGGCATTCTGTTTAGGTACAATCAGATATATGCCTACAAATTCTCTGGGCTTAGCTTTGCCCTGCTGCAATTTGATTCTATCTATAGATGAGTTGACCCATGAGAGCTTCATTATAGAAGCAAAAAGAATATGACGCATTATAGTATTGACTGGATAATCACTTTCACTAACAATTGACTATAAAGTCTCTGAAATCATCATCTGGTAACTCCGGCTGTACATCCTCCCCGTCCAACAAACCAAGATACCATGTCAAATCACTACCATCAGACTCGCGCGCCGCAAACCCATTGCCCAAGTATCCAAAGCGGTTGGAAGTGGTATAAGTAAGGTTGTAGTCCTCCCAGCGAGGCGCCTTCATGGTCTCAAAGAAGTGAATTCGAGAACCCGGCCACATCATAATCTCGCCATCGACCGTTCCCTGCTTGAACCATGAACTGCAGGGAGACGACCATGCCGTGCGCGGCAGAAAGTTCCGGCGGTGCTGGACGAAATCGGCGACAGCTTCCACTTTGGGGTCGAAAGAAGTGATGCCTTCTTCGGACATTTTGCGGAACATCATCAGGAAATGCTTTGATAGTGTCTCCGTAATGGGGAGGAAACTGCCATGGCCGTAGGGTCCGTATGGGCCGTTGAAGACTATTTTTTTGTTAGTGATTAGGGCATTGATTAATGGGTCAAAAGACACCTACTTAGATAATTCGGGAAATGCGGAACAGTGATCGAGAGATAGGTACTTGGAGCTTCCGCCCATTCTTTGATCAGATTGCGCGATTCACGACCGATGGTTGGATAAGAAGGCTTCCAACTGACATCGAATCCAGTGGCGCACACAATCACGTCGAACTCATGTTCGACCCCATCGACAGTCATTATACCCTTGGGCGTGATCTCCTTGATGCTCTGGGAGACAACAGACACATTTTCCTCACATATGGCCTCGAGATATCCGGCACCAGGGGTTGGTCGACGGCATCCTACAGCGAAATTCGTCGGAATGATGAGATCCGCCAGTTCTGGCTTTTTGGCCAGTCGTCGGCGCATGTCAGCCTCTGCGGCCTGGATATTGTCTGTTAGTTGGCGCTATCATATCATTTTATGGAGGTAAAAGGCACGGACCTTTCGGGCTTCTGCTTGCTCTTGGGATCCATTTAGGATAAACCGAAACCGTGAGTTCAACTCCGACTCGATCTTCTTGCGGTAAGTCATGTACTTCCTTGGGTTGTTGGCAAGGACATCTTTTTGCGTTTCGCTGTCTGAAATGAGAATTTAGCCATGTCATTGACAGCACACAAGTAGAAGAATATTGCTTACATTTGAAGTTGGTGCCTCCCTTTCCAGCGAAACGCTGACCGAAGCTCGCTGTAACCCATGACTGGCTGCGAATGAAGCATTTGAGGGAGCCAACCACTGTCAATTTTCGTCAGTATGCTGTTATACTTCTTTCCAGGGAACTTAGGGACTTACTTGGTTGGATATTGGGGACAATTTGCACCGCAGAAGATCCAGATCCAATTACTGCGACACGCTTTCTTTCCAGTTCAACACTGTCATCCCAGTTTGCACTGTGCAGCATCTGGCCCTGGAATGTTTCTCGACCTGGGATTGCAGGCCACTTCCACTTGCTACATGGAAAATGCGCGGTCAGCACTCACATTCAAATGTACCCAGAAATTAATTCACACTCACTTGAGAACGCCGCTCGCGTTTATCAGGATATCGGCTTTGTCCTGAGAGATCGTCTCCGGATCTTCGGTCTTCTGAATCGCGACATGCCATTGACAGCTATCTTCGTCCCATCGGGCATCGACCACTCTTGAATTCAAACGCATATACTTCATCAGTCCATAGTCATTGGCAACGCTCTTGAAGTACTGCAAGATCTCCGCAGCACCCGAGTAGCTTTATGAGACAGCGACCAGTCAGCGATGCTCTGTTTTCAATGGCCCTGCTTGTACTTACAAGGATGTCCAGTGCGCCGATGGTGCCCACGAGTATTGGTAGTTTACCGAGGGAATATCGCATGCGCAGCCCGGGTACTTGTTTTCAAACCAGGTCCCTCCGATCGAGGGATTCTTGTCGTAGCACACCAATTCGAGGTTCAACGGGCTGATGTCAACCTCGTGGGCGAAATTGATGGCACTGGCACCGCAGCCGATTACGATGATGCGAATCTTTCTTGCAAGTCTGCTCGGCTTCTCGATGATCTGATAGGGCGCGTTGTGTGTGTCGCCATTTGCGGAGCCGTTCAATCCATTGGAATGAAGTTCTTGCATATCGATCGATCCCATATTGGTCTTCTAAGTCTTCGGTGTGATATAATCCAAGTAAAAAAGGTATCAAGAGTCTGTAAAGATCAAATTCAGTAATTTGTGCAACTATTTCCCTTTTCTATCCCAGTCCGAATGGCTGCTGAAGTCCTGCCTATTTAGGGTTAGACACTCGCCGGTGGAGCTCCACCTCCACCCTCCGCTCTCCACCATCCATATCCTCCACTCCTCTTATCAGTGGGGTTTAGAGAATAGAAGTACAGCCGAGACAACACAGCTAAGATCCCAATAAACATGGACTGATTTCGCTGAAGTCGACATCATCGAACGTCTTACCATTCAATGCTCACCATGCCTGCTATTGATTCCCACCGGCCGCTGCGGATCTCAATCGGTGAGTTATCATCCGTAGGCAATACATCATTGTACTGATTGGTTATCAGACAGGGGCGGGACCTTTACGGACTGCGTCTGCAAAGTCGCGGGCCAAGAGGACATCGTGGCGAAAATTCTCTCGGTAGATAACAAGAACTACCCCGATGCCCCGACAGAAGCGATCCGCCGGGTATTAGAGAAGTATTATGGACAACCGATTCCTCGAGGTACTACCTTGGACCTCAGAGATGTGGGTAAGGATGAATCGTTCCCAGTCAGACGCATATTGGTGCTGACAATGTCTTAGAATGGATTCGAATGGGCACAACCGTTGCGACAAACGCTCTCCTCGAGCGCAAGGGTGAGCGCACAGCGTTCCTAATCACAGCCGGATTCAAAGATATTCTGCAAATCGGAAACCAATCCCGGCCGTATATGTTTGATTTGACCATTCGACGACCACAGCCACTATATTCCGATGTGTTCGAAGTCGACGAGCGAGTTATGCTCGAGCGCTGCAGTGATTCCAATCTGCGGTCTCTAAACCTTCAACATCCAAAGCCACTACAGACTGTCGTGGGCACTTCCGGAGAAAGGGTGCACATCATCAAGCCACTGGACGTGGAAGCCACACGTACGTATCTGCAACAAATCTATGCCGAAGGCTTCCGATCCATTGCTGTCTGCCTTATGCATTCCTACATCTTCCCGGGCCATGAGCTTCAGGTCAAGGAATTGGCAAGGGAAATGAGATTCGAGCATATATCTGTATCGCATCTGGTGTCCCAGCGGCCAAAGATCGTCCCAAGAGGAAATTCCACCGTTATTGATTCCTACCTCACCCCGACAATTGAAAGATACCTCTCGCAGTTCAGTGCCAGTTTCCCTAGCTTCGACAACGGGCACACCAAACTGGAGTTCATGCAATCGGATGGCGCTCTAGTGCCGGCTTCGAAATTGTCGGGATTGCACGCCATTCTTTCCGGACCAGCCGGTGGAGTTGTGGGCTATGCACGAACCTCGTATGATGCAGAGTCGAAGATCCCCATCATCGGGCTCGACATGGGAGGCACAAGCACCGATGTCAGTCGGTACGACGGGCAATTCGATCACATATTCGAGACCACGACAGGCGGTATCCCAATCCAAGCTCCCCAACTCAATGTAAACACCATTGCGGCTGGAGGCGGAAGTATTCTTGCCTGGAAAGATTCTCTGATGGCTGTTGGTCCCGAAAGTGCCTCCTCGCATCCTGGCCCCGCGTGTTATAGAAAGGGAGGGCCCTTGACGGTGACCGACGCAAACCTGGCGCTTGGAAGACTGATTCCAGAGCATTTCCCTTCGGTTTTCGGACCCAGCGAAGATGAGCCGCTGGATCGTGAGATTGTACTTGCGAAATTTCAAGAACTCGCGGAGATCATAAACCGCGACATCGACAAGTCACTCACATGGGCTGAGGTAGCAGACGGGTGAGCATCAAGGGATTCTGGGAATTCTCTCTTGCGCGGGCTAACCAAATTGGTGCAGCTTCCTACAGGTCGCGAATACGGCCATGTGTGGCCCGATCCGCCAGTTAACCGAAGGAAGAGGGCATGATGCTGTGAAACATCATCTAGCTTCCTTTGGTGGTGCTGGCGGACAGCACACCTGTGCCATCGCCGAAGCCCTCGGAATTCGACGTGTGCTAATCCATAAACATTCATCTATTCTGTCTGCATATGGTATTGGCTTGGCCGATGTCGTCCATGACGAGGAGAGACCATACGCAAAAGTATTCGATAACTCGACCAAGGACTCCATCTATGCAGACCTCGAGAACTTGTCACAAGTTGCGCAAAGCCATCCGACACTGGACCACTTCTCCCATGTCGACGGCCACCAGTTCCTGTTCATGCGATACGATGGTAGTGAGACCGCGATAATGGTCCCCGTCAAGGATGGCGCCGATCCCAAACAGGAGTTTATCGATTTCCATCATCAACAGTTTGGATTCAGCCCAGTAGATCGCAGAGTCTTTGTCGACAATATCCATGTACGGGCTGTGGCGCGAAGCAATTTTGGCGACGACACACCACCGAGCCTGCAAGCATTACAGGACATCAGCGAGAAACTTCCTCCCCCAACGCCCGCTTCGACCGAGTCTGTCTACTTCAGGTCTCTTAAATGGATGGACACGCCTGTATACCTGCTAGGATCTCTACCAGCGGGTATTACCGTCCAAGGCCCAGCTCTAGTAGTCGATAACACACAAACCATCGTGATCGATCCTCACTGCTCTGCGACTGCAACCAAGGATCTCTTAGTACTAGATGTTGGTTCCCAGAAGAAGCTAGTCAGCGCCACTGCTATAGACCCTGTTCAACTGTCAGTCTTCCGACACCGGTTTTACGGAGTAGCCGAACAAATGGGACGAGTTCTTCAAAAAGTCAGCGTGAGCGCAAACATCAAAGAACGATTGGATTTTAGTTGTGCGATCTTCTCGCCGGACGGCTCGCTGGTCGCGAATGCTCCTCATGTGCCGGCTATGATTGGGAGTATGGGGTTTGCTGTGAAGTCGCAGATTCAACAATGGACAGGCAAGCTGCGAGATGGCGATGTGCTGCTTTCTAACTCACCAGGTGAATTGATCCCAGTTACCATGTTAAATCAGGCACATGCTTATTTCCTCAGAATTCGGTGGTGTTCATCTCCCGGATTTGACTGTCGTCACGCCTGTCTTCGATTCTGAAGGAAAGGAAATTATCTTCTGGACAGCCTCGCGTGGCCATCATGCCGACGTGAGCTCCCTCTCATACTCCCATCCAAGTAATAAAATCCTAATCTGCCTTTAGGTCGGCGGAATTCTCCCAGGGTCCATGCCCCCCTCTTCCAAGCGTCTCTGGGAAGAAGGTGCTATATTCAACTCCTTCCATCTTGTGCGAGATGGCCAATTTGCGGAAACAGAGCTGAAGCGGATACTCTGTGATGAGCCTGTAAAGCATCCGGGCTCCAGCGGCTCGAGATGCTTCCAGGACAATGTGACCGACATTAAAGCTCAGGTTGCAGCGAACAATTGCGGTATCCGCTTGGTTCGACAGTTGATTAAGGAATATACAATGGATGTGGTTCAGGTATGTTAATGGGGCGGCTTCTTTTTCTAATCGTTTGTATTGACAAGTTTAGATGTACATGGGAGCCATCCAAGATTCGGCAGAGCTTGCAACCCGCAACTTGTTCAAGAAGCTCGTGAAGAATTTCTCTGGGAATAAGATTTCTGCTGTCGATTACATGGACGACGGCACGCCGATTCACTTGGAGGTCACTATCAACGAGCAGGATGGATCTGCGGTGTTTGATTTCACCGGAACAGGTCCAGAGGTCTACGGTACGCTTGATTGAATTCCTGGTACAGAATGCTTATGTTTGATACTGATTGGTGATGCAACAGGCAACTGGAACGCCCCAATCGCCATCTGCAACGCAGCTGTGATATTCGCCCTCCGATGCATGGTAGACTCCGATATCCCCCTAAACCAAGGCTGCATGAAGCCAATCACCATGATTACCCCCGAGAAATCGCTCCTCAAGCCCAGCACAGAAGCGGCCGTCTGCGCAGGCAACGTCCTAACTTCCCAACGAATCGTCGACGTTATCTTCAAGGCCTTCCGCGTCTGCGCCGCAAGCCAGGGCTGCATGAACAACTTTACATTCGGCATCGATGGCGAAAACGGCTTCGGATACTACGAGACGATTGCCGGTGGTAGCGGTGCTGGGCCCGGCTGGAATGGGACTAGCGGGGTCCATACTAACATGACAAACACGCGCATTACGGACCCGGAATCCTTGGAGCAGCGGTATCCCGTTGTGCTGCGCCAGTTCTCTTTTAGGAACGGCAGTGGCGGCAAGGGGGCCTGGAACGGCGGCGAGGGAGTTATTCGCGATGTGGCGTTTCGCGTTCCCATGTCTGCATCTATTCTCTCGGAGCGGCGTAGTCTTGCGCCGTATGGATTGGATGGTGGCTCTGATGCACAGCGTGGCCGGAACACTTGGGTAAGTAGGGCTTCCGGGTTAGCATGTTCTATCGGAGGTAAAGGCTCGGTCAATGTAGAGCCTGGTGACCGGATGGTCATTGAGACTCCCGGGGGTGGTGGCTACGGGAAGATAGAAGACGCAGAGAAACCCGAAGTAAACATTTCGCAAACGAAGCCTTCTTCGTTTGTGCCTGTCGCGAGCGGGAGTGTTGCGGAGAGTCGTGCTCTTGCAGAGCAGGTATGAGGGAGACAGACTGAGACTTGTGGATAAGAAATTCGATAGATATATGCATACAACAACTGAAATTTAATAGTTTCTATCTTTTCTCTTCTTAGACATATTAGACACATTCAATAAATTTATCTTGGAAGGGGAAAGGCAATAGCAAAGTCTTTGAACTCGGAGACAAGGGTTTCGGATTATTCCTGAACTACTATTCAAGCGTTCTGTACCCGACTGGACTCCAGTGAATGAGCTCCTCTCGAGGCAGCACTCTCATCCGCACCGTGATATGGCCAGTTTAAAAGATCTGCTGATCACAATGGTATACAATATGGCAACGCATTCAAGATGCGAGTAGCAAGTTGCTCACGCTTACTGCAAAGTACTCAATATCCTCAATTTTATTTTCCCATGCATTCGTTAGATTGAAGGGTTTTAGTTCCAACTTCAGTCATTTGTGTACCATTAGTCCATCATCGGTGGTTCCTCCAGCATCGGCGGTGCCGTCCTCGGCGAAGCACTCGACATCCTCAATATCCCGAAGTATCTTGTTCGTTTCTTCGCTCATGCCCGTTAAACAAAGGACACGGGCTAGGACAACATGGACGCCCAAAATTGTTTTGTTCGGTAAGTCGACTTTATCGTCTGGTAGGTACGGCAGATAGTGTCTTGGGAAGCCCCGGTAAACCCTAATAAGGTAGGAGCTCTACTGCTCCTACGGCTCCCCTTTTTTTTTTTTTTTTTTTAGCATAGGTTGTGCCTTTTGTTGATACGGTTAAATTTACCGTCTCTTCAAACGCCATCTTAAAGCCTCCGAGGGCATGGTGTAGATCCCTCACGAGGGTCATGGCATTTTGGGGGTGATTGATCTGTGCGGCATCGCGAATATCCTTGAGCGCAGGGAGAGGCTCATGGAGGGATGAGCAAATCTATCCCTCAAAACTCATTCTCATGTTGTGCCGCTAATCATTGAAGATAGATGCCATGTGATATGGAATGATGCGTGCGCATTTTGTTGCATCGTGGGGCGTGATACCAGGGGTAAACGCTCCAATTATAAAATAGCGGCACCTATCGCGGGCCAACCGCATTCTGAGAGTATTCTCGGTACTTCTGGCCAGGACGCATGGGCAGGCTTGCTTACGCCACTTCACTCTCTATAGTCGCTGGGATACTCAGCAAAGCGCAGCGTTTCTCGTGGCGGCAAAAGACTTGCAAAGCAGGATGGATGCCAATACCCCAGGGCCCGGATAACCAAAAACCAGGGAAGGCGCCGGTGGGTATTGGGCGCTGATTGACTTTCCCTGGCTTTTACTATAACAAAAGGTCAGATAGGGCTGTAGGTAGTTGATGTCACGGGGCTTACTAGGTATGACGAGGTCATTCCTAAAGTGCTTGTCTTTTATCATTTCCTTTTTGCAGCATAACGGACAACTGCAAGGTCACAACACAACCAAAGAGACCATTGCCCCTTCAAGAAGATGTTCTTTAAGCATACGAAAAACGTCCTCGATATTGTGAAACTAATGCCCCATGACATGAGGTCCCTAGAGACACTGTTCAAGGTAATTTCAAGGTAATTCACGAGTCAGACGCAATCCCGCCTCTCCATAGGCATATTGTCGCCATGATCCAACTGCTTTTTAATTCAGACTTTTAACTCTCATATTGGCAGACTCTGGTCTTTGCACTTAAATGTAGGACCCGATATAAACTGCATAAAGGGGTTGAGGTCAGCAACTCAGTCGCTTGAGATTGATGTACAGGGTAACAATACTCTTATCTTGGCCCCTTCAGTCTTCTCCCATTCTAATTGTGTCCCCGAGAAGTCTCTCAAGGACACTTTCCTATGAAGATCCATTCTCTGTACCATCACTTTCTTAAGTCACTTGACTGAGTCCAAAGCTCGACATTGAATAATCCTTGAGGCCTCAACGGTTTCTTTGCTTCTGGGATCTTGGTCAAGTTTTCATATCTGGCTCCTAACGATTCGGTATTGTCCTCAGGCCTCTTTGATTTATACCTTCTTACCCTTCCGTTCCCATCATCTGCTATTTCTCTATAACAAGTGACGTTACTCATCGGTGTTTGTTCATAAGCACACTCCGCGCACGATCAGTGGACGATCATGGCTAATTTGCACGAAAGACACAAATTCGTCATCTCCGGGAACCGTTGCTTGTGTATCGTTGGGTAAGGGCGTATTAGGGTGGATTTTAGTCATTTGTGACGTCTGTTTATACAGAACATAGAGGAAATTTAGCGTCGCTCAACTTATCAATCAAAGTATGCGGTAATAGAATAGACGCATATAGCAATGACATGGCTGGGGTAGCAAGAGCGTTCGGATCCAGGGCAGGAAATATGTGCAGGATACAACAAGAAGAGAATCAGAAAGGTCTGTTTGAATGAAGACTTATGGTGCGTGAATGTACCCACCAGCAGTGAATATGAGGTTGGTAGAAAGAGTGAGATAGGGTCATGCTTTGGCTATATGGAGGAACGCTCTGGAGTAGTATTTAATTCGGTGCTTATGTTGTCTTCTCTATCTCTTCCAGTTAATATAATGGCAGTCTTTTCGCTAAAGCCCTTGTCTAGCCATAAGCCAATTCCATCCACAGCGCCTCGTGGCATTTAATGAACATCGAGGAGAAGGCAGTCCGTCCTCATGGCACAGGGTATCTCATTCGCCAGTAAGCTTTATCCAGAACCTTCTTGATACGCCAGCCATGCTTGCCCCGTGCCTGCTTTTCAACATCCTCCAGCAGTTCTTTAAGAATATCCAAGGAAACCCCACGCTCGCAAATCACCCGCCGCAAATATTCAAGAGTTTTCACATGGGCATCGCATGTGTACAAAAAAAATAGATGCGCACTTGGCCCGGCTGCTTTGTGCCATGCAGTCCAGTTCCTATCAATTTTTCGCTTACTTCTTGACAGAGGAGCCACTACCGGCAGTCCCAGATCTACGGTTTCTTTGGTTCTAAGGACTGAAGTCGGACGCTCAGGTAGCAATGAAATAGTCGATATGCTGTTAGAGAAAGGCTACCTGATTGAAACACTGGAGGGGTTCCAGAGCATGCACCACAAGAAGTCTCCATCACTGCAACTTATCGCATCAGTGACGAAGTCGGTCAATGTGCACAACGTATTCTCAGAAGCTATTGAACGAAGCGAATTGACAACAATCAATTATCTCCTCGAGCGCGGCTGCGATCCGAATAACAAATTAGATTACTGCGACTAGTCAAGCCTGGAGCGAGCAGCAAAAGCAGAGGATCCAAAAGCGGCAGCGCTGGTACTCGATACCCTCCTATGCCACGGGGCCAACATACACGAGCTGAAAGGTCGCGAGTCAGCATGCACCAGTGATAAGAAACACCTGGCCACTGTCAAGCGTCTTATTGAGCATGGCGCTGACACGAATCCAACGGAAAGTCTATGGATTTGGGGATCCGTGTTGAGCACAGTGGATAATGCGACAATATAGTCATCCAGATGCTCAAGCTTGATTCCCTTGTCCAGTAGCACCTCCACAATATCTTTCTGGTCATTTGAAATCGCTTCAAGGAGTGGTGCATCTTCTTTATGACCATACGGTTCAGTGCTGGATTCCATCAATAAGGAAACTATATCTTTATGGCCTTGCGAAATAGCCCTGAACAGCAATGTGCGTCGGTTGTCCCGAAAACTCTTTTGCCCCAGCGATCATTCTCAAGGACGAATTTTTAAGACATCTGTGAGCCCATAACTTGACGCTGTAATCACGAGACTGAAAGTCCCTGGCTAGAGCATGCGATACATCGAGTTCTGATAGTAGGATTAATGACATCTCGAGGGTGAGATTTCTTCGAAAGGAGCTCATATTACGTGACTGGCTGCCCAAGAGACACGTATCAAGCAGGTTAAGCGTTACTCACTTTGATATCAAATTCGCCAAATTGATACTGCATCGGGTGACGGAATTGAAGCAAATCTCTGATAAATACGAATAACCTACAGAACATGGTGTGAAAGCATACCCAGAATTCGGGCTCAGTTTATTTGTATCTTTGAGAAGGAATTACCGTCCAATTCGCAGCTGCGTACAGCTTGTAGACTTACTGACCATGTTTTCCCCTTGCGGTAAATGATACTGACCGTGAGGCTGTTCATAAGGCAGACAGCAACAACAAAGTCACATGACCCACACAGAACAACATCAACATCCTCTGACTTGTCAAGTCCCAAGATATAAGCCAACCTAATGCCCCTGCTAGCCCTCCCCAACGAACTCCTCACGGAGATAGCCAGCTACTTCAAACATGACAGCGATATATATGCTTTCATGCGCGCCAATAGCCGACTATACCGCCTGCTAGACACTTGTCTCTATCAACACAATGCTCGCTATTTCGATGGATCGGCTCTATCATGAATGGTTAGGAGTGGGGATTTAGCAGGTGCTCGCAAGGCTGTTGAGGCGGGGGCTTTGGGGAAGAGAAGTCAATTCTTTGACAGTGAGCTTCTTGGTTTGGCTATACATTCTGGGAATGAGGAGATTGTGGACTTGTTGTTGAAGAGTGATATGAGATCAGGTCCTGAGAGGTTGTCTTGGCTGGTTTCGAAATGTGGAAGGGAAAGTGATAGCGAAGGCCAAAGCGAAGGCGAAAGCGAAGTCGAAGACCAAGAAAGCAAGGGCAAGGACAAGGACAAACGACAATACCGATTTCATCGTTGGTCATCCTTGGCCATGGCACTAATGCATGGCAACGAGGCTGTGGCGCGAGTCCTGATCAAACACATAAAAACGTCACTAGAACAAAAGGACCGCGTATCAACACAGCTCCACATCTCGGAGAATGATGAAACGCCCTTGCAACAGTTGCATAGACTGGGTATCATCCCAAACAAGGACGGGGCACGAGAACTGCTCAAAAATGCAGCTGCCGAAGGCGATCTGGCCACTGTGAAATTATTCAAAGAGCACTTCCCAGTGGGACCAAATGACAATGAAACATGGCCTTTTAGACACAGAACGCCTTTAGTCCAAGCAGCAGTGAACGGCGAGATGGAAGTCTTGAAATACTTGCTCAGCGCCGGCCTTGACCCCAACTCTGATCGCTCCTCGCCAGACAAAACTCCCTTGTACTATGCAGCGCGCTAAAACCAAATAGAAGCTGCTCAGCTTTTGTTGGACCATGGTGCCTGTGCTGATCCTCCTCTAGGGGATCCTGAACATACCCTGAGACTCTTGAACACAGCTGGCAGAAGAGGCTTCACGGAGATGTCGAAACTTCTTCTGAAGCACATTGATGTGAACAGCAAGGTTCCAGGTAACTGCCATGAGCATGACTCTCTCATGGTCACAGCAGCAGCCTGCGGGATTACAGACCTTCTCCAGTTGGTCCTTGACAAAGACCCCGGCAGTTATTCAGACATTCCCTGGGGCAAAAGACGCTTCGTTTCAGACCAACGAACCTCATTGCTACTCAAGTCCGTAAGAAACGGCCATAAAGATGTTGCTGCCCTATTGCTAGATTACGGCGTCGAGCCATATGGCACCGTGAGCCAAAGCCCACTCCTCGAAGCCGTCTCAAGAAACCACGCAGACATCGTGCAACTGTTCCTAGACAGAGGACGCAAACTTAATCTCAAGGGCCGTGGCCATTTTTCCTTCTTTGGCTGTCGCATGTTCGATAAAGACCTGTGCCCAATTGGCATGGTCGCTCTATGCCATGCTATTAAGACTCCGTCAATATTCCGCTTATTACTCGACAGAGGCATCTATATCAACCCTGAATCAACAGCTACAATAGTCCTGAGGATAGAAATCGCGCGTTCGGGCAGTAAGGAACTATCTGACATATTGCGGGAGAAAGGCTACCTGGTTGAAACACCCGAAGAGCACCATGCCTACACCTCACTCTCCGCGGGAGATCCAGAAGCGGATAACCTGCGACTTATTGCCTCTGTCAATCCAACGGCGCCGTGCGTGATGAGCATACTACAATGCGCCATTCCATGTGGCGATTTAGTAACAGTCACCTACCTCCTCGAGCGTGGCTGCAATGCAAACCTAGAGGGTTTTATACAACCAGACGACCCATCAAGCGTCGAACTAGTAGTGAGAGCCTCAGATCCAGAAGCCGCGGCAGCAATGCTCGACGTCCTACTGCGCCACGGTGCCAATATAAATGCTCTGGAAGGAAGTCCTCAGCCAGAATGGCACGGGTACAACAGGGACGGGCAGCATCAAACTGCTATCCGGCTTCTTATTGAGCGAGGCGCGAGGACGGACTGGACAAACGGCAAATGGGTTAAGAATACCCTCCTGCACTGTGGGTATTACGTTCATTTCAGGACTATGCAATATTTGTTGCGGGTTATGTGTGATAGGGGGATGTCTTCGGATGAGTTCCAGCTATATAAAGGAAGTATTGAGGAAGCAGGGGGCTGCCACTGTTGGGGTATTGAGAGGGTTTTGGAAAATATTTACTGGAGGATAAGATATCCTGTACCATAAGTCATTATGCTACTGTCTCTGCTTTGCTTTGGCTATGTTGGTGGATGGTTAAAATGGAAGAGGAAGCATAACATTGAATGCAGATATCCCAATTCTCTCATGATAGATCAATACACTGATAAGCAGCACCTATATAATAACACAAGACCCATGCAGATAAACTCCAAGATGACAAGATGATGATGAGAGTAGACAAGACACACGAAAATGCAAACAAACCCCAGAAGACAAAATGCAGAAACCTATAGCACACTATAATTTAAACAATCTCGGCCTGGGTTCCGAGAAGACAATCTCTTCCAACCACCACGCAATAATCTCATTGACTTCTTTGGGTCTCTCCCAAAGCGCCCAGTGAGATGTGTTGATTTGCTGGTGGGTTAGATGGGGGATGGTTCTGGTCATTCCCGCGCCGAGGTGGGCGGGGAGGGCTGAGTCTCGTTGGGCTTGGATGAAGAGGACGGGGGCGGTGATGTGTTGGTTGAGGATGGAGAGTTCGTCTTTGTAGTTGATGTCGCGGGTGCGGTACCAGTTTACTGTTTCGATCAGCATTGTCTTTCTTTGGATAGGGGAAGGGGGGCGCGTACATGGACCGGCAAGACCATTTCGGGAGAATTCCTGCGCGTAGTAGTCGAGTTCCTGTAACTGTTAGCCCGAGCAATCCGATCCTGGGTGAGATGATACTAACCTCCTCACTCAATAATTTCGACGGTCGCAACCGAAGCAGGTTCTGTAGAATGACACCCTCCTCCACATAAAAACCCACCTGCCCATCATCCGTCCTACCTCCGTACAACGCAGACAGGAATTTCTTCATGTCCTCCTCGGTACGGATAGCGTCTTCCAGCTGCCGACTCCGGAACTGCAGTTGGTAGGCGAAATGTGGTGCGATTGTGGCGACAAAGTCTTCAAGGGGAGTGTATCTCCGTGTCGGAGCAGCAAATGGTACGCAGAGAGTGATTAAGTGAGTGACGAGTTCGGGGTGCCAGAGGGCAACGCGGTATGCCAGCGCAGCGCCCCTGCATTGAGTTAGAATCGTTGATTGGAGCAGGATAGATATGGGGACGTACCAGTCATGCCCTGCGAGGATGATCTTATGTACTCCGAGTTGGCGGACGAGTTCTTTGATATCGTCTGCACAGCGTCTGTGGGAGTATTGTGTTAAATCTCTGGGGGCGTCCTGTTCGAGTCAGTTCATTGGTCTGTATGCATCTGTATAGACAATACTCACTGTCCTCCCATATCCGAGACAATCTGGTGCAATCACCCGGAGACCCATCTCCAGCAACATGGGGATCTGATAACGCCACCCCATTGACAAGTCGGGGAAGCCATGAAGCTATCATCATATTAACATCCGATATTCCCAATTGAACAACAAAGTGAAGGAGACTAACAAGAACAATTGTCCCCCGATTCTCCCCCGATTCCGGTTGACTGTACAGATATCCTATAGCTGGTTAGCATTGATTCGTCGGACTGTCCCCTTACTGCTATATTCCCCTATATCCCGTTCACCAGACTCCGACCTACCATATTGTTTGCCATTGACATATGCGGATCGCTGCTCGATCCGAGGATCCCCTAATACATCGATTTTGTCCACGATCATGATTGAGGAATGCGAAAGAACAACAACAATGGATGAAAAAAGAGAGTATACAAGAGAAAGTAACAGCGAATAGAACAAAAACCGGTCAAGAAACGCTGTTCACCACCGACTTTTGGCGTATTTATAGCAAAAAGAGCAACTTGGAAAGATGACGCCCCCGCCAGCTGTCGATCACGTGAATACGTCAGGCAGACGATACATACGAATTAAAAAAAAAAAAAAAAAAGTACTGCACTGTCCAAAGCGAATCACGGTGATTAGTGGTAAAAAATTGTAAAATAACAGGGCTGGATATTATGCATCGGAATTGGTCCAGAACGGGGAAGGGGGGAAAAGTGATGTGACAGTTTAAGGCAACGTGAGGCGTTGTTGGGAATGAATACTACGGCCTGATATGCCTCGGTTATGGGTATTACATATAGCCTGGTCGGATATGCAGCTTGCTACGGAGTACAGAGTACTTGTACAGTAGGAATGCATGATTTTCTCTGCAGTACAGAGTATACTAGTACATACTACTACTTGTAGAATTAATAAATCACCGTGTCCTCATTGTCCTCCTCGACTACCTCACCGCCGTCGTCCGGATGGTCGGCTTCGCTAGGATCGGGTTGTGGCTCATGGGTAGTTCTAGCGTGTTGATTATTGTCTTCAAAGCTTTGATCGCGGTTAGTTTCAGCATCCACCCTGTCTGATGCCTCATGTGTTGTCTCCTGGGGCTCCCTGGTCTCATTCTTGCGTTCTGATTCGACTTCGGGCACTGGGGCCGGGTGGTCCGCCGGTTTGTCCTCCTCCACTTCTTTGCCTACCTGGGGTTTCGGCTTTGTTTCTGGCGGATTCTCCTCTTCGGTCTGCTGTGGCGGTGGATAACGGGCTTCGAATTCGGCGACTTCTCGGGCAACCGTTTTCTCTGTATCCTCGATTTGATCCTGGATGATATCTTCGTCTTCGCGTTGTAGTTCCCAAGGTTTGTAGTACTGCGAACGAGATATGTCAGAATCCGGACATGTACCATTGCGGTGTGCTGAATCGCTGAAAGGCTCATGATACATACCAATACCGGCTCTGTCCTGGTCTTTAGAAAACGAGCCATTGCTAATAAATTCGAGTGTCGGGTACGCATCTAAAAAGCAAAAATCATCAGTAATCCGTATGAAAGGCAAAAGAAGAAAAGAAAAAAAAAGAAAGAAAGAAAGAAAAACCTACCGCTTCCTCCTCATAAAGCTTCTGCTCCTTCTTCCGAATCACTAGTCTCTCCTCCCTCCGCTTCTTCTTCAGCTCATCATACTCCTCATCCTGCACCTTAAGCTTATCCTGCTGTCTCCGCTCAATATCCGCGCGTCGCCTCTGAGCAGTCGAATTCGAGCTCTGAGAAAGCGTCCCCAGCAGCGCTCCGAATAACCGCTGACCGCGTTTCCGCTCTTCATCCCGTCGTCCTCCTCTCCGTTGTTTCTGCTCCCTCCCTTCGTCTTTCTCTGAGGCCGGTTTCTCTGTTACTGTTTCGGTTTCAGTTGTCACTACCCCGGCAGATAATCTGCGCTCCTGCTCATTTGCACCGGATTCGAGGTTCTCTTTCTCGTGGTCATTCGGATTCGCATCGTTGGAGGCGTGGGAGTGGGAGCTTAACCGGCGACGTTTCGCGTCGGGATCGGTGATCGACGACTTGCGCTTCAGGGTGGGTTCTGCCGGAGGGGAGGAGACGGTGTCTTGGTCGGGGAGGGAGACAGCTGATGCGAGTCTATGCCATGCAGGCACTAATTAGCTAGCTGTTCGTAGACGTGAGGTGGAGTGACGAACTCTTCAGCCATATTGAGTAGGACAAGCAGTGGCAGTAGCAATAGGCCACAAAGACAATATAGAGGGAACTTGTAGAATCGAAGAAAGCTAGAAAAAGATCCAGTGGGAGCTGTCGGGAGTCGGAGTATGTCCAACTGACTTCCGTCGCATCCAAAAAGAGCCGCGCACGGGCCATTCACCGTTCTGCTTCCTTTTTTCCAACGTCTCTCCTTCACTCCTCTTCACTTTACACACCTCTACTCTTCCTCTACTCAACACCTCTATCCTCTCTATACAATTACACAGTCTCCTTTGAACAAACAACAAAATGTCCCGCCACCACCCCGACCTCGTCATGTGCCGCAAACAACCCGGCATCTCCATCGGCCGTCTCTGCGACAAATGCGATGGCAAATGCCCCGTCTGCGATTCCTACGTGCGCCCAACCACCCTCGTCCGCATCTGCGACGAATGCTCCTTCGGAAACTACCAGAATAAGTGCATTGTGTGCGGTGGCGAGGGAATCAGCGATGCCTTCTATTGCTTCGAGTGTACGCGTCTGGAGAAGGATCGGGATGGGTGTCCGAAGATTATAAACCTGGGAAGTTCGAGGACGGATTTGTTTTATCAGAAAAAGAGTTTTCGGAATCAGTGACCTTGGCCCTTGTCTTGGTTCCGTTTTTGTTGGGTCTTGCGTTGGTGTCGAGCGGTGTCGAGAGACGTGTCGAATCGAATCGATCGAGCGAGTCGAGTCGAGTCGAGCATTTGCAGCGCCCCTCGCTGTGGGGAGGATATGTCACAAGTTTACGGTTTCTTTTCTGCGTTATACCCCATAGCTAGTGCAGTGCGGTTCGGAGTTATGTATAGGTGACTACAGAATCTACGGGCGTCTTCCACAACGATACGAGATATGCAATTCACAGTCCACCCCCATGCTATCTATGAGACAAGTCGATTCGCCTTTACCTTCCGGGTCTCTTGGGTCTGGCGAACCCGCGCTTCGGACCTTCGTCCTGTGGCGGGAAGACTTCCTCACGCAGTCGATCTCCGGAGATCTCATCGGGACCGAATGCCTCGATCTGTGACTTGTCAGAAATACCGTTCATATTCAACAATGCAGATGCAATGCATACCTTTCTAGCGATCTTCAGTCCCTGTTCGCCAGCAATGACGAGGGCGTTGTTACGGGAACTGGCAAACAGCATGCGTTCCTTGATCTTTGAACCGGACGGACAGGTATAGATGAAGATGACCGCATCCGAGTCAGGGTAGTGATAATAGGTGTACTGGGGCGAGGACGAGGAAATATGAGACTGGACGGAGTTGGGGTCGACGCTGGATTCCGAACCAACCAGCTTGAGCGTCTCGGTTTTAACATCAACAATCTGTATCGTTAGTCAATGGATCTTTATCAAACACAATAGTCCAGGGAAAAATGTAACTTACCAGCTGCACAAGACCACCCGCCTGCAACCCCGTAAGCGCCTCCTTAGCCTCCTCATCCGCAGGCATCTGAACCCTCATACTACTCGGAATGCCACCCCCCACAGACACAGACCCCCCAATCCCAATATCCCTCCCCAAAGTCCCACTCCTCGCCTCCTCCTCAGCCCTCCTCACCAACTCCAACTCCCTCTCCTTATCACCCATCAAATCCTCACGGCTATACCCATTCCCGCCGCCCTTCCCACTCGTCTCCGCATCCCGCTCCTTCCAAGCATTCTCGCCGACAACCTCATCTTCCTCCGTAGCGAAGATGGTCGTTCCGAACTTCTCGCTGCCTAGTTCCCGGACGAGCGTGGCCCGCGTCGAGGCGAAGAGCGTCTTTGCGCGGACGGGTGCGTTGGAGGGGATGTAGGTCAGCGCGACGAGGGTGTTGTCATCGCGGCGGAGGAGCAGGTAGATCGGGGTTTGGGGTTTGAGGATGGTAGAGAGCTGCGAGAGCGAAGAGGTGAATGAGGACGAGGAGGAGATTGTGGGGAGGGGCGTTAGGCTTTCGGAGGTGATGGTGATAGGAAGACAGAAGAGGGAGGAGTCGGTGGTGAAGGTGTTGAAGGCGTCGTGGAGTTCGGGAGTGACTGCGTTGTTAGATTAGTATATCGTATATCTGTATAGAAGGGGAATGCCCACCAGAGATTCCGGACTGCATCTTGACGGCTCCTGACAGTCTGCAGTGCAGTGCAGTGTTATTCTGTCTCTGTGTCTGCGTGGTTGTCGGAGGTCAAGCGGTGAGGAGGAATCGGCGGGGTAAATATACCTCTGGGGATCTCAGGAGTTGAACTTGACACTTGTTCGGACACGAGTATCAACACCTGATACTAGCCTAATAGCAGAATCTATTGCTATTTGAATCAAATACTGCTTTATTGCTCCACTGAGAGTCCCAGCTGAGAATCGCTGACTACAGAAGTACAGTGAATCCAATATCCAAGTTGACCCTATGGTACACAAACAAGAAACGAAATATATACAAAATTGGATCTGATGCCTCTAAAACAAGCATATCCTCACAAACCGAGGCTCAATATATATGCAGTCAGATCGCAATCGAGAACGCCACCATGCTCAATGGTATCAAATGCTCGAAAGACACACCCACACCTTCATCATCTTTTCTTTTCTTTTCTTTTTTTTTTTTTTTTTTGCCCGTGATTTTTATTTCTTTATTTCATTCGATAAGGAGTAACCCGTTTACTCCTCATATGTGTTCCGCACAAGCGACCAATTCGACTTCTCCAGCCTCTCCTTCAGGTACTCATACACGGTGAAAGTGACGGCCTGGCCAGGAGCCACACGCATCACACGAGGGGTGATACCCTTGTAGAACGCTGAAGCACCCTCCGTCTTGAACATATCCTTGGCAATCACCAAGATACGACTCACAGCAGACTGCCCAGGCGTACCGGGGGTACGCTGGAGACGGGTCTTGATGGTGTCAATGGGGGCGTTGGAGAAGGGACCGACAGCACCGGAGACCAATCCGATCATGGTGGTCTGGTACGAGGGGAGCTGCGTGTTGCTGTATTCGGGCTGCACGCGCTGCAGGAGAGCCTTGAGCTCGGAGTAGGCCGTGAAGTTGGCAGCCTGGTTGGTTCCTTGTCGGAGGGCGGTTAGGGAGACACCGCGGTAGAGGACGCTGAAGCCTTCTTCCTTGATGACGGTGAAGAGGGCGTGGGGGGCGCTGCGGTACTTGGGGGCGTCGAGGGGGTCGGCAAGACTGTGGTGTTGGGCTTGCAGACGAATCTTGACGACTTCCATGGGGTTGACAATGGCCACGGCTTCCGTCACACCGGCGGCGAGACCAGCTAGAGTCGTCAGCACAGTTCACTTTATGAAAATGCGCGTGACCACTTACCAAGGAATGTGGATTTACTGGTGACATGACCAGTTTGCTTGTCTGCCAACAGCTGCTTGTACCATTCGTACGAAGTGAACCGGATGGCCATCTTGGGAATGATACCACCCAGCACAGCTCCGAGACCCTTGTACAGACCGAGCGCAGTCTCCTTCTTCACGATATCAACACCGGTAGTGACGAATCCGCGGGGTTTCGCCTACGCAAGGGATCTTTAGCATTGCCAATTGACAGAGATAGTCATGCAGCACTCACCCCAGGAGCCTTCGCCCGCCGCGAAAGCTGCATCCGGACCTTAATGGTATCTAAAGGATGGCAGACGAGAGCTTCCATCATACCGGCACCACCACCAGCTGTTATCCGTTAGCATGACGTCCATTGCTTGGATGCGCGGGGTATATCTACCGATCAAGTTTACGGCGGGGGAGGTTGGCTTCTTGCCAGGACCTCCCTGTGCGTTTTTTGCGGACATATTCAAGGTTGTGTATTATTCAATTGCGCAATTGCTTGCTTATGGAGCTCCGGAGCGCAGAGCTAGAAGTCGCGGGAATTGGAATGTCAGAATTCCAAGAGAAAAAGAACAAGTGACAAGAGACGGCAATGCCGATTGCGAACCGATCTCTTTTAGACAAGAATGAACAAAAAAAAAAAAAAAAAAAAAAAAAAAAAAA